>NW_028257123.1:0-161943 GCF_035046125.1 Drosophila serrata | reverse complement strand
ATATTCCTTTTCGACTTTTTCCCATAAGGCTCACACCTGTTGGAGGCGTACTTGTAGTGTATGCGAGGACGGTGTCGCTTGACCAGGAGTGTTGATCTTTGCCTCAAAGAGGCTTACGCGATCGCTGACCGCAATAAACTTGTGCAAAGCTTCGGTTGCTGCCGTTGGCTGGTCGGAGGATATCATCTTTTTGCTGACCGCGCGTGTCACCCTTAGGAATTCACTCCCGGAAGTGGAGGGGATCTCAGGCTTAACTGCAAGCGACGATTCGCTGGATGCTTTCGCCAATGGATGGGAGATTACAATCCGGGGAGTGGTCTTTGAACTTGGCGACGGAAGCTCCCTTCCTGGAGATCCCCACAATTCGGTTCTTCCTTTCGGACTGACTGACTTGGGTGTTGGCCTAACGCGAGGCGGTACTGGAGTGGATGGGGTGGCTTTGGACTTCTTTCCTGGCGCAGATGTCGGTTTCGACTTTCTCTCTATGGGCATGCTCAATTAGGGCCTGACGAGACCGACACCGCCTGACTGACGCACCGCTCAACCAGAATACAAAATAAAACACTGCGACAAGGCCTGGACTAGGATGAACAACCCAGTCTAAATCTCAATTCGCAAAAAAAAAAAAAAAAATTGAAACTCCGCCCTAACTGGTACAAATAGTAAAAACAAATAAATTAGCTAAAAAATAGCTGAAATGCGGCTGCCAGTGTTAGCTTAAGCAGATAACAAAAAAAAAATATCCCTCTAGCTTGGTCAAATGCGCTACATAAAAACAACAATCAAACAAAAAAACGTTAGCTTTCCTTTTTATACAAAAAAGGCAATTAGCTAGAAAACCAAAAAAAAAAAAAAAAAAATAGCCAAATGAGAGAAGGATTGCTCTTTTATTTTTTTTTAAATAAATTAAAAAAAATAGTAGCAGTCACTCGGCTAAAAAAGGGTGGGAATCGGCTACAATAGCGCAACAACCCCAACTAGGAACAGAGACCGCAACACAATTTAAAAAAATAACTTTTCTCGCCAAGCTAATGGAATTAGCCTATTGAACGGTACTTGACAATTGCTTCCAGCCGACAGCCTCGATTTAAACTTCCGGAATACGACGAATGATCGCAGAAGGGATGTGAGCACGAAGCGAGACAGAAGAAAAAAAAAAAATAAACAAAAAAAAAAAATAAACAAAAAAAAAAATAAACAAAAAAATCAAAAATAAATCGCCAAACTAGCTGGAAAACCCAGCTAAAATATAGCTAACGCGTGTGTAGCTCGTTATGCAGCAATTAAGCAAAGTAAAATAAAACTTGGATAATTCTTTTTTTTAAATCCTTGGTTCACGAAATTTATTTCTTTAAAAATTGTAAGTGGCGGATTTTATCTCGTCGGCACTGTTCGGCTGTGGACTTTATAAGTGCAGGTGCTTGTACACACTCTAGGCACAAAGAGGAGACGAAACAGAAATGACAAATAATCACTTGATATGCCCTTATGCGGGCGTGTATATATACATATGTATGTATGTAATAGCTTGGATATCGATGCTCAGCGCAGAATAGCGCGAAGCTTGCCCAATATATATGTATGTACATATGTATTATTATTATTTTTTAATAATGTTTGTGCAATTGTGTTTTTGTGTGTGTGTATATATATATATTTTTCGTATTGTATATTAAAAATAGGGTTATTTCTTGTGCATGTGTGTGTGTGTGTGTGTATATATATATATATATTCGTATTGTATATTAAAAAAATTAAGTGCAGTTTAATGACGGACACTGGTACTTATGTGTGTGAATAGGCCTCTGGATTAAATAATCTATATACATATATAGATGCTGTTCGTGTCTACATCCTTCATAGACTTGAAAAGTTCTAAACCGTTTAAGCCCAAATTTTTACACAACATGCGTTGAGGTTCCAGTTCGGTTTCGATGTTGATAGCTTATCTGCGGTTGTGAATATATCAATTTTTTCGCGATTCTCCGTGCCCCTACTGCTGCGCCCTCTACAGGCAGCCAGCTGAATCAAAGCATTTCCTGTCAAACATTCAAAACAGATTGAAAGAAGAAACTTAAAAAGTTATGAACCGTTTAAGCCAAATTTTTACACAACATGCGTTAAGGTTCCAGCTCGGTTATTGTCTACTTCTGATGTTGATAGCTTATCTGCATTTGCGAATATATCACTTTTTTTCGCGTTTCTCCGTGCCCCTACTGCTGCGCCCTCTACAGGCAGCCAGCTGAATCAAAGCATTTCCTGTCAAACATTCAAAACATATTAAAAGAAGAAACTTGAAAAGTTCTGAACCGTTTAAGCCAAATTTTTAGAGAACATGCGTTGAGGTTCCAGCTCGGTTATTGTCTACTTTTAATGTTGATAGCTTATCTGCATTTGGGAATATATCACTTTTTTTCGCGTTTCTCCGTGCCCCTACTGCTGCGCCCTCTACAGGCAGCCAGCTGAATCAAAGCATTTCCTGTCAAACATTCAAAACATATTAAAAGAAGAAACTTGAAAAGTTCTGAACCGTTTAAGCCAAATTTTTAGAGAACATGCGTTGAGGTTCCAGCTCGGTTATTGTCTACTTTTAATGTTGATAGCTTATCTGCATTTGGGAATATATCACTTTTTTTCGCGTTTCTCCGTGCCCCTACTGCTGCGCCCTCTACAGGCAGCCAGCTGAATCAAAGCATTTCCTGTCAAACATTCAAAACATATTAAAAGAAGAAATTGGAGATACAAATTTTATTTTTTTGTTCAGGTTCAGTAAGAAACGAAGTCATGCCACCAAAGAAGTCGAGATTGGGTCGTCGTATTCGCAATACAGAAGCAAAAAGACGTAAGATTACGAATATGACTGACGAAGAACGGGCCTCCATCCGACAGACGCGGCTGCGCGATGAACTTTTACTCATACAGGTTAATGGTTCGGAGGACCGATTGCAATCATATATTGAAATGTCGTCAGTTGTTCCATCAGTACATTGTCGATATGTATGCAAAAATTTAAACAGAACGTTTGCTGTTCCTCCGATTGAATCAGAAGAAACTTCGGTCCGAGGAATATATCCATTTGCGGGATGCTGTGATGAATGACCGTAATACAACCAACGTTGGAAAGCTCACGATTTTGCAATCCTCATACATAGGTAGTCCACGCCACATGCATGAATATGCTCAAGATGCCATGGCATATGTTCGTTGCTACGGCCGTCCAGACTTATTTATCACCTTCACATGCAATCCAGCTTGGGACGAGATAGTGCAGCTGTTATTTCCTGGACAATCGTATATTGATAGGCATGACATCACAGCCCGTGTTTTCAGACAAAAGCTCAAGTCACTGATGGATTTCATTGTGAAACATGGAGTTTTTGGATCTGTGCGGTGCTGGATGTATTCAGTAGAATGGCAGAAGAGAGGATTGCCGCATGCGCACATACTGATTTGGCTGTATGATAAAATTACTCCAGACGAAATCGACGATGTTATATGCGCTGAGATTCCACGGGCCGAGGTTGATACGGATTTGCATGAAGTTGTCATCAAGAACATGATCCATGGCCCTTGTGGTACCCTCAACCCATGTTCACCATGAATGGTAGACGGGAAGTGTTCCAAGCGATATCCTCGAGCATTTACAGCCAAGACCGTAACAGGGGACGATGGATATCCTCTGTATAGGAGACGGTCAACTGAAGATAGAGGGACTTCGGCAACTTTAAACATGAGAATTGATGATATTGAGGTAGACAATCTTTGGGTGGTTCCATACTCATCACTATTGTCAAAATCATACAAAGCGCACATCAACGTATAATATTGCAATTCCGTGAAATCGATTAAATATAACTGCAAGTACGTGAATAAAGGCAGCGATATGGCAGTTTTTGGTGTTCAGGCAGAAAATGGTGACAGCAATGCAGTAAGAGTTGTCGATGAAATCTCTCAATACCAGGCTGGAAGATACATAAGCAGCAACGAGGCTGCATGGCGAATTTTTTCGTTCCCAATTCATGAACGCTATCCAGCTGTAGTTCACTTGGCAGTCAATTTTAAGAATGGTCAACGTGTCTATTTCACAGAACTAAATGTGCAAGAAAGAGTCCTGAATCCGCCTACGACAACTCTGACTGCCTTCTTCACCTTATGCCAGGAAGATGCTTTTGCCATCATTAACCACAATATGCCACAGAGAAACGTGGCAGGTTACAGCTAGTATATATATATATATATATATGTACATATATATACATATGCTTGGAACAGCGGATCACAGTGAGACGAAGGAGGGGGCCGATATTGGCAAGCGCTTAAGCACTTAGAAAAGAAGAAAATTCACTGTGGCTGGGCATATGTACATATGTAGGTATGCACTTGGATGTATATACATATATATATATATATTTATTTGGCACTTTTCACTTTGGTCGGAATCGGATGCACTTGGATTTATATACATATATATATATATATTTATTTGGCACTTTTCACTTTGGTCGGAATCGGATGGAAAGAAAAAAACGCCGTCGGAAAAGGAATATGGCGACCACGGACGAATGGACTTTGGAAGGCGAGTCGTACTTATCTTTGGAAAAAAATCCGCGATGTGGCACTAGTGCGATCAGGATAGATCCGGCGATCGAAGGACCATGAAATGGAGTGGGCGGATGGTGTCCAAAACTCTATTGCCGTCGTCAGCCAGTAATTCCTCGTGGTCGATGGCAGGAGTTCATTTTTGATGTTGTTGTTGTTGTTTCACTTTATGTTTTTTCCACAGAAAAAAGAGCGTAGTTGGCTTCACTTTGATATGTTTTATTAGGCACTTCGTTTCCAATTAAATCTAAAGCCCCGCTCAAGGGCTGCTGGGACCGGTGGAGTCGCCTTCGGCTACAAGACGAGAGGGAGCGAGCGACGGCCGGGAGCAGCGAGAGCGAAAGCTCGTGCTCCCACACTGCTGCTCGAAATTAAGCGCCCTTGTGGCGCGAACACTATGCATTCCTTATGGTTGGAACACTCCTCGAAAATCTCGGCAGTCAGCCATTTAAAATTTCCTCGCTTCATCATGCAATCTGACTCATCTTTGGAAATTCATGGATTTTCTGATGCAAGCTTGGCGGCATATGGTGCCTGTATTTATGTGCGCTCCGAAGCAGGGGGCACCTACTCATCACATTTGCTTTGCTCCAAGTCTAGAGTCTCGCCGCTTAAAACACACACCATACCCAAGCTTGAATTATGCGCAGCTCTATTGCTATCCGAACTCTTCTACAACATCGCTAATGCCATTTCTCAGCCTTGCACATATCATTGTTGGTCTGACTCAACAATTGGATTCGCCAGGCCCCATCAGACTTTAACATTTTCGTTTCCAACAGAATCGCGCAGATTCAAGAAAGGACCAAGGATATGGCTTGGCATCATATATCGACCCACTACAACCCGGCTGACATATTATCCAGAGGATGTACTCCGCTTGAACTTTTGGATTCGACGCTGTGGCGTGAGGGCCCACCATTCCTGCGGACAGACGAAGCTTGCTGGCCGCCTCATACGCCTACTCTAGTAGATGTGCCTGAACGCCGCCGCCTCGCGCTGGTGCTGACGCAAAACCAGGATATTTCGTATGGCTGCAAGTTTCAAAATTGTTTTGGAAAGCTGCAGCGAGTCTTTGGCTACATAAATCGATTCCTAATACTAAAAGCCAAGGATGAGCCACGACGGCGAGGACCTCTTACAGTAGACGACATCAAGGGAGGCACGCATCTGCTCATCAAGGGAATCCAGCTCATCAACTTTGCTGAGGAGTATAAGGCCCTGCAATCCGAAAGGCAGATTTCCTCAAAATGCAAGCTGTACTCGCTGCATCCAATCTGCGATGAATCGGGACTTATTCGAGTTGGCGGTCGGCTGCAGAATTCATTATTGGATTATGATGCAAAACACCCAATTTTGCTTCCCAAGGATCATCCAGTCACGTCAGCAATCATAGCTCACTATCATTTGAAATTTCTTCACTCAGGTCCGCAGAGCTTATTGGCGGCTTTACGGCAAAGGTTTTGGCCAATTGGTGGTCGAAAAATAGTCGCCGCCACTATCAACAAATGCATTCGCTGCTTTCGATTAAAGCCCAAATTAGCTGAGCACATCATGGCCCCCTTGCCATCCAACCGCGTGCAGCCAAGTCGACCATTTGTCACAGTGGGAATCGATTTCTGTGGTCCTTTCTACTCCAAGTCTGAACTCAGAAACCGGCCACCCGTCAAATGTTATATCGCAATATTTGTTTGCTTCGCCACTAAAGCCTGCCATTTGGAGCTGGTGGAGGATTTGTCTGCGGCTTCATTCATCGCTGCCCTCAAGCGCTTCATAAGCCTAAGGGGAAAGCCTGGCACAATATGGTCCGATAACGCTACAAACTTCGTTGGAGCCAAAAACGAGCTGCTGGAACTGAGGCAACTGTTTCTCGCCGACCCTCAAAACAGCGATCTTCAGCAGGCCTTCGTTTCCATCGGGATCAAATGGCAATTTATTCCCCTCGTTTGCCTCATTTCGGCGGCCCTTTCATCGGGTCGTTGGCAACACTATTCTCGCATTCAATGAGCTTCGCACTTTAGTCTATGAAATTTCAGCGATGCTTAACTCTCGACCGCTCTGTCCAATTTCAGAAAACCCTAACGATTTGGATGTCCTTACACCTGGTCACTTTTTCATTGAGTCTTCTTTCGCCACAATCGAGGAGCCCGACATCACGCACTTCAGCATCGATCGGCTCAGCCGCTGGCAACGAGTTTGCCAAATTCAGCAAATCATCTGGCGGAAGTGGAGTACCAGCTACCTCTCGCTTTTACAAGAGCGTTGGAAATAGCGTGCATCAAGGCCCAACATCCTACCGCATAGCATTGTGGTGCTCAAGGAGGACAACATCCCTCCGCTTCAATGGCGCCTTGGCAGAGTGGAGAGCATCATCCATGGAGCTGACGGTGTGGCCCGTGTCGCTGTCATTTGGACAGCCACCGGCCTAATAAAAAGGGCTGTTGGCAAAATAGCTGTTCTACCCCTGGAAACCACCTCATCTGGCAGCGTGCCGCATCCAGCGGGGGGAGCATGTCGGGAGCAGAAGCAGCAGATTTAATATCAACATGTTTAAAATCATTATATGTAAACAAGCGATCAGCTGCGGCAGAAGCTTTCCAACTCATAAGCCGGCTTGAAAGCTCTTCCGCCGCAGCTCTTCTGTTTTGCTTATCTATTCTCTCGCTTACATTCGCTCACTTTCTTTGTAACCAAAACCACACACAAGCACGCACAAATTAAAACAACTAATTTTACGCCAACACAAAACAAACCCCTCGCTAAATCAACTCGCTAATAGGTGGCATAAATTAATGCCCTCCTCAAAACAGATGTATTCCTGATTATTTTTGTTTTTATAAGCGGATTTTTGCATAAGAACATGTTTATACAACTAATTAAACAACTAATTTTACGCCAACACAAAACAAACCCCTCGCTAAATCAACTCGCTAATAGGTGGCATAAATTAATGCCCTCCTCAAAACAGATGTATTCCTGATTATTTTTGTTTTTATAAGCGGATTTTTGCATAAGAACATGTTTATACAATTAGGGTATTCCCTATACGACTAAATTCCTTAAAATATATATGTATATATCACGATATTTAACCGATTTTGAAATTTATGCGAGTGAATATGCAAACTGCCTAATTCATCCTAGTCCTTTTAAAAGATGACGATTTTTTTTAATAACAAACGCGCGGCTCGACAATAACATACAAATATTTATTTAATAAGTTACAGTTGTCTGACGAATAAATCACATTTTCGTTAAAACTCATTATTATGAATTTAATTATATGGCGAAACTAAGTATAAAAATTGAAAATCGAACTTTGAAAACCATTTGATTGGGTTGTTGCCGATATTTTCATTAATTCAGTCAAGTAATCGTATAGGGAGTCCCCTAAATATTAAACATTTCCAATTGTCTAAACATCTTGTATCGTTTATTGTAATGCTTTCGTTACCATGGTGGCTTCAAAACCGGATTTCTATTAAACATGCTAACATCATTGCTGGGTTTACTTTCTATAATAAATTAGAAAAATCAAGTGGCATTACAAGTAAAAAACCGTTAAGTGTACATATACAAAAGCATTCCTTTTTTTATTTTTTGTGGTTTGCTTAATAAAACTAATATAAGCACAATGATGTTAGATTATAGGTATACTGCCGTATTAATTATAATATATTGCACTGTAACAAAAAGTCATCATAATACAATTGAAGAAAATACTTCGGACAAACAGTCTATTATTGACACTCCGAGACAGATGTATATTGCCAAAGCAAAAGATACAAGCCCACCAAACTTTATTAGATTGGTATTATTGCGCTTAATATATGGAATCGCCTCTAGTATGGGTATAGAAGATAGATTAGAGGAGTCATTTAATGGAGTGTTTATACCTCCAGGCGCTAACGATGCACTTGAACTTGATGATACTGACAATGAAGGGATATTGGAATATATTTACGACAGATAATAATGTATTGAAATTCAAATTAAATTATTCATATTTAGATTATTAATAAAAATGTTGTTTATTAGAATAAACCTATCTTACTTTTTTATTATATCAGACCCTGTTCGATAAGGCAAGCGCAACAATGTAAGCCAATGGTATTGTAGCAAGAAATTTGTGCAGGCCTAAAATGATTTGAATGGTAACGAATAAAGGTCCAAAAAGAACTTTGTGTTACGATATTGGATTAACCGGTTGAACGCACATAGTGAGAACAAATGGTATCTCTCACATATCCTTAATACCCTGCAGTACCGCATGCCATCAATAGGCCATTGTAATCAACTGTTTGCGACTTCTACCGAGTCGACGCTCTGTCGGCTGCGACTTCTACTTCGAAGCGCTGCCCGCGATACAGTTACGACGGTAGTCTAGCCGGCAGGTCCACAGCCCGGCCGTTGAGAAATTTGTTGATGAATTGTTGATGATTCATCGATCAATTTTTGATGAATGATTTGATTAATAGTTGATGAATTTGTTGATGATTCATTGATTAATTGTTGATGACAGCCAAGGCCATGCCAATGATAAATTCATCAACAGTTTGTATGGCCATTCATCGATGAATCATCAACAACACCGCCTTGACTGTTGATTAATCGTTGATAAATTACTGATGACTGGTACTGCTGGGTATCAACGTATTACTACGGCCTGTTTAAATCAAAAGAAAGAAAACAAACTTCAGAAAGCCGAAGTGGAAATCAATGAAAAACTGCTCTCATCCTAAGCTCGTGCTTGTTCCACGGAATTATAGTGAATTATATGAAGTAGCCATACGATAGAAAGAATCTATTTAACAGGCAGAAGGATGCATTTCTGACGATACACAACAAATAGCACAGCCCAGTACCATGCTCACTCACCTCTTCATCCTCTTCTTTATCGGCATTGAAATTCGCCTCGCAAACGAGCTTATGCCTCAGCTGATTTAGTTCTGGTCGCCACAGCAGTTGTTCCTATTAAGAACCGTGCAGGCGCATATGTGCCTAGTTGCACGCTTCTAGACTCGAAATTTCAAGTCCATGGCAAATTGTAATAAGTTTCGTGTGTTTCCCGTGGCTCTTAAAGGCGAAATCTATAATGTACCATTGTATACCCATTGGACCTCCTCATTCTATGTTTCAGTGCATCCTACGGCGGGAGACTTCAACACTGGATATTCAGATATACAAGCTGGACACCGAACAAAGCGTGGCTATACAAGAAATGCATTAGCTGGCAGTGGAGAGTCTGCCTCTTATAATTTGGATTCTGCCGTAGTCCTACGAGATTTTTATATTGACGAGACTATTTCTGGTGGGTAGTCTCAGAAATCAACGATCAGAATACTGGTCCTTTTAAATGTGGTAATTTTCGGATTAAGAAGTGGTGAACCAATTCACCTGAGGTTTTGCGATGGAAAGGGATTTCTGAAGTTTGATAATGGAACGGACGTAACAGACTCATGGATTGGTTTTGCCATTCACATTTTCCCACATTGTATGTACATACATATGTACATACATATGTTAGAATCAAATTATAAATATTTTGCATACACACCAAATAAGCAGAGAACAAATGTCAAAAATATATTAATATATAAAACACTTATGAACACTGCAGCTGTCGTTAGAGCTGAGAAAGCATTGATTTCAACAACAAGACTAGATTCGGTAAATACTATTTTTTTCATCTAACTTTAATGTCGGAACCGCTGCTCCGAATCTCTTCGAAAACGACAGCAAATATGAAGTCAGATCATCGGCAGTAGCCGAAAACTGGTAAAAATAAACTAATTTACCTATTAATACATAAAATTATTAACTGTTAATCTTTTATCTTTCCAAGTGAACGTTGTTTTTTCTTTCGCTCTCGATTTATGTTTTGCATTCCTTTTAGTTCCTTTTTGACTGCTATGCGATTTAATTTTCTGTCTCCCACGCTCTCTCGCTCCCACGCTCTCGCTGTGCCTCTGCACCTCTTATCTTGCTCATCTTATCCAACGCTCTCTCTTTTTATCTACAAACGTTAAAGTACAGTGTTAAGTCATTATAATGTCCTCTAAGGTCGTCTGTTTCTCAAAAACGTGCAAGAATGCATAAATGCAGGTGATCTTACCATCGTCTGTCATTGTTCTTGGCGCTGGACACCCAATTTAATAGCCTTACGCTATTAAATTAGTCTCTGAGGGCGAAAAAAAATGTGGTAAGCATGTAAACGGACCCCAACTACCCGCAACGGGCTCTCGGCAGCAGCCCCCGCTCCCCAAATATTGATTAGGCAATAGCCGAACTATTTTCGCAGTTTTATCGAACAACTTATTCAAACTTTTCGTATTTACACCAGACTTATTCCTACGACATACCCAAATCAAACTTAATTTTCTGTCCTAGCCTAAACGAAAGCTCTCTCCTTTTAGATCTTCATCTAGAGGTGCAGAAACATCGAGTGAAACATCGATGTTATCGATGTTTGCAAATCATCGGAACCATCGATGGCTCCGAAAAAGAGAACCTTGGCGAAAATGAAGACCCTTTAAAATATTGGAAGGAAAGACTTTAAAATTGTTAAGCGGAAAATGCTAAGTAACCATTTTTATTATAGAAAAGTACTGATCACTGCTCTTTAAAATTGGTAGCAGCCAAATACTTGTCTAAACAAGCCTCGTCATGCGAAGCGGAAAGAGTATTCAGCAAAGCTGGACAAACCATTAGTGACCGCGGGACAAGGCTCTGTGAACAAGCTTGTATTTAACAATAAGAATTCACATTTCAATAATACTATTGATAGTCCTGATATCACAGATCTCGAATAAAATCTAGTCATATTGTTAAATTCCATTTTTTTTTAGAAACATCGATGTTTCACTCGATGTTTTTTTTTTAACATCGAAAACATCGATTGACGCACACATCGCTGTTTCTGCATCCCTATCTTCATCGTGTCAAGCCAGTTTATTCGCCAGGTCCCGACGGAATTCCCGGCTGTGTGCTTAGTATTGTGCCGACGCCCTGTGCTATCCCCTTCAGAAATTTTTTACTTTGTCCTTAGAAACCTCCCACTTTCCCATTATTTGGAAGGAATCATTTATTATTCCTCTCCACAAAAAGGTAGCAAATTGGATGCCAGCAATTATAGAGGAATCTCTAAGTTGTCGGCCATCCCTAAACTATTCGAAAACATTATAACTCCTATCTTGCATTACATTTGTAGATCAGTTATTTCTTCATGTGAACATGGTTTTAATAAGCGAATATCAACAACAAATCTTTTGGAGCTCTCTTCCTATATTATAAAGGACTTCCCTAATAATTTTCAGAAAAATTTAATCTATACTGATTTCAGTAAAGCATTTGACTCTGTCAACCATTCGCTTCTTGTTTGGAAACTCGATTTAATAGAATTCCTAGTTGATGTTCTTTGTTGGATCTCAAGTTATCTGAATGGCAGGACGCAAAAAGTCCTCTTTAAGAACAATTTATCCAATGCCCTAAGGCTTACATCTGGCGTCCAGCAAAGAAGCCATTTGGAAACCTTACCAGAGTGCTGATATCGTCAAGCATTGTGTGCAATATAAGGACTTCGCCTGCCAGTCGGACTTGCAAACAGATCTTAATCATTTTCAAACATGGCGCCATGTAAACTTATTAAACCGCTCTAAATGCAAGCAAATGATATTCACTCGTTTCGTTTCTACTTACTTGCTGAACTGTTGCTCCTTGGAAAGAATTAATTCTGTTGATGAATTGGACGTCCCCTTGAACCCAAAACTTGACTTTATTAATCATATTTCGTCTATGGTGAATAGAGCCAGGGGTGTGCTTGGATTTATTAAACGGTGGTCGAAGGAATTCAATGACCCCTATGTTACTTAATCCTAATACCTTTTTAGTTCGTCCTATCTTAGAATATGGATGCTGCGTTTGGAGCCCTCAGTACGGCGTGCATAGTAAATGCATAAAGTCGGTTCAAAAGAACTTTTTTTCGGGATTAATAGACTCCTCCTAATTAACTTACCATCCTTAGCCAACCAGAGAACTGTGCTTGGCATTACCTTTTTCTATAATCTCATTCATGGTGAAGTGGAAAATGCTGACTTGTTGAGTCAGCTCAATTTCCACGCACCAACTAGAAATACTTGATCCTTTATTCCTTTAGTATTGCACCACTGTAGAAACCCCTTTGAATTGCATGAACCTTTTATAATGATTTGTACCTGTTCCTACATACATCCTCTGTGGGAACTTCTTATTTATTGGAATCACCTTTCCGCTATTCAGATGGTTTCCAGTAGACTTTTGGATAGAAACCAGTTGGTAGTTCTAGGAGATTTTAATATCCCCGGTGCTATTTGGAGCTCAAATAATTCCACCAATACTCTCCATACACCTACAAAACATGACTTTATCGCTAGATTGTTTGTCATTTCGCTGTCTCAAGTCAACCATGTGCGAAATTCTTTACAGCGCTTGCTTGATCTTCGTTTCGTCTCTGATCCTGCGAGAGTCAGTTTAGCAAGGGTGGCGCCTCTGACGCAGCCCGAAGATCCTTATTATCCAACTTTCGATGTGACCCTTGATATCGGGTGTGTCGTACAGAATATTTCTGACCGTCTAGCCAATAAAGTCCTTTGCTTTCGTAAGACGTTCTTTGAACGACTGAATAATTTTATAAACGAGTTCAATTGGTCCGATCTATACATGTGCACTGACATGGCAGTTGCCGTGGATATTTTTTACAGTGCCATGAATTCATTTTTTGCTGAATGTGCTCCGACTTAAGAATAAAAAATCTAGACTAACTTTAAATTCACCGATTCTCAATCTGCCCTTTCATCTTATTTATCAGCTCGGTCAATCTTTACCGTGCTGAACGCGGAGAGTTGTAAAAACTATTTAACTCGTTGTAGGGCCCAGTTCTCACAGGACCCAAAACAGTTTTATAATTTCGTTAACACTAAACGTAAGCCTAAAACAAATCCTTTCTCGCTTTCATTTGAAAATACTTCCGCAAATAATGATCTATTGTCGCAGTTTTTTCAAACAACCTATTCAAGCTCTTCTTTACACCAGATTTATTCCTACGACATACCCAAATCAAACTTAATTTTCTGTCCTAGCCTAAACGAAAGCTCTCTCCTTTTAGATCTTCATCGTGTCAAGCCAGTTTATTCGCCAGGTCCCTACGGAATTCCTGGCTGTGTGCTCAGGTATTGTGCCGACGCCCTGTGCTATCCCCTTCTGAAATTGTTTACCTTGTCCTTAGAAACCTCCCACTTTCCCATTATTTGGAAGGAATCGTTTTTTATTTCTCTCCACAAAAAAGGTAGCAAATTGGATGCCAGCAATTATAGAGGAATCTCTAAGCCATCCCTAAATTATTTGAAAACATTATCACCCCTCACTTACAGCACCTTTGTAGATCGGTTATTTCTCCATGTCAACATGGTTTTATGAAGCAAAGATCAACAACAACAAATCTTTTGGAGCTCTCTTCCTATATTATACAGGGCTTCCATAATAATTGTCAGACAGATGTTATCTATACTGATTTCAGTAAAGCATTTGACTCTGTTAACCATTCTCTCCTCGTTAGAAAACTCGATTCAATGGGTTTTCCAAGTGATCTTCTTAATTGGATCTCTAGTTATTTGAATGGCAGGACGCAAAAGGTCCTCTTTAAGAATAATTTATCCAATGTTCTAAGGGTTACATCTGGCGTCCCGCAAGGAAGCCATTTGGGACCCTTATTGTTTACATTATTTATAAATGACCTGCCCAAAGTCTTGACTAACTCCAGAGTACTTATGTACGCGGATGACGTCAAGCTTTGCGTGCAATACAGTGACGTTGCCTGCCAGTCGGATTTACAAACAGATCTTAATAATTTTCAAAGTTGGTGCCGTGTAAACTTATTAAACTTAAATGGCTCGAAATGCAAGCCAATGACATTCTCACGTGTCGTTCCTAAGCTTGCTACTTACACGCTGAATTGCTGCTCTTTGGAAAGAATTAATTCTGTTGACGATTCTGCCGTAGTCCTACGAGATCTTTATATTGACGAGACTATTTCTGGTGGGTAGTCTCAGAAATCAACGATCAGAATACTGGTCCTTTTAAATGTGGTAATTTTCGGATTAAGAAGTGGTGAACCAATTCACCTGAGGTTTTGCGATGGAAAGGGATTTCTGAAGTTTGATAATGGAACGGACGTAACAGACTCATGGATTGGTTTTGCCATTCACATTTTCCCACATTGTATGTACATACATATGTACATACATATGTTAGAATCAAATTATAAATATTATGCATACACACCAAATAAGCAGAGAACAAATGTCAAAAATATATTAATATATAAAACACTTATGAACACTGCAGCTGTCGTTAGAGCTGAGAAAGCATTGATTTCAACAACAAGACTAGATTCGGTAAATACTATTTTTTTCATCTAACTTTAATGTCGGAACCGCTGCTCCGAATCTCTTCGAAAACGACAGCAAATATGAAGTCAGATCATCGGCAGTAGCCGAAAACTGGTAAAAATAAACTAATTTACCTATTAATACATAAAATTATTAACTGTTAATCTTTTATCTTTCCAAGTGAACGTTGTTTTTTCTTTCGCTCTCGATTTATGTTTTGCATTCCTTTTAGTTCCTTTTTGACTGCTATGCGATTTAATTTTCTGTCTCCCACGCTCTCTCGCTCCCACGCTCTCGCTGTGCCTCTGCACCTCTTATCTTGCTCATCTTATCCAACGCTCTCTCTTTTTATCTACAAACGTTAAAGTACAGTGTTAAGTCATTATAATGTCCTCTAAGGTCGTCTGTTTCTCAAAAACGTGCAAGAATGCCATAAATGCAGGTGATCTTACCATCGTCTGTCATTGTTCTTGGCGCTGGACACCCAATTTAATAGCCTTACGCTATTAAATTAGTCTCTGAGGGCGAAAAAAAATGTGGTAAGCATGTAAACGGACCCCAACTACCCGCAACGGGCTCTCGGCAGCAGCCCCCGCTCCCCAAATATTGATTAGGCAATAGCCGAACTATTTTCGCAGTTTTATCGAACAACTTATTCAAACTTTTCGTATTTACACCAGACTTATTCCTACGACATACCCAAATCAAACTTAATTTTCTGTCCTAGCCTAAACGAAAGCTCTCTCCTTTTAGATCTTCATCTAGAGGTGCAGAAACATCGAGTGAAACATCGATGTTATCGATGTTTGCAAATCATCGGAACCATCGATGGCTCCGAAAAAGAGAACCTTGGCGAAAATGAAGACCCTTTAAAATATTGAGTACTGATCACTGCTCTTTAAAATTGGTAGCAGCCAAATACTTGTCTAAACAAGCCTCGTCATGCGAAGCGGAAAGAGTGTTCAGCAAAGCTGGACAAACCATTAGTGACCGCGGGACAAGACTCTGTGAACAAGCTTGTATTTAACAATAAGAATTCACATTTCAATAATACTATTGATAGTCCTGATATCACAGATCTCGAATAAAATCTAGTCATATTGTTAAATTCCATTTTTTTTTAGAAACATCGATGTTTCACTCGATGTTTTTTTTTTAACATCGAAAACATCGATTGACGCACACATCGCTGTTTCTGCATCCCTATCTTCATCGTGTCAAGCCAGTTTATTCGCCAGGTCCCGACGGAATTCCCGGCTGTGTGCTTAGTATTGTGCCGACGCCCTGTGCTATCCCCTTCAGAAATTTTTTACTTTGTCCTTAGAAACCTCCCACTTTCCCATTATTTGGAAGGAATCATTTATTATTCCTCTCCACAAAAAGGTAGCAAATTGGATGCCAGCAATTATAGAGGAATCTCTAAGTTGTCGGCCATCCCTAAACTATTCGAAAACATTATAACTCCTATCTTGCATTACATTTGTAGATCAGTTATTTCTTCATGTGAACATGGTTTTAATAAGCGAATATCAACAACAAATCTTTTGGAGCTCTCTTCCTATATTATAAAGGACTTCCCTAATAATTTTCAGAAAAATTTAATCTATACTGATTTCAGTAAAGCATTTGACTCTGTCAACCATTCGCTTCTTGTTTGGAAACTCGATTTAATAGAATTCCCAGTTGATGTTCTTTGTTGGATCTCAAGTTATCTGAATGGCAGGACGCAAAAAGTCCTTTTTAAGAACAATTTATCCAATGCCCTAAGGCTTACATCTGGCGTCCAGCAAAGAAGCCATTTGGAAACCTTATTTTTGACATAATTTATAAATGACCAGCCCAAAGTTTTGACTAACTCCAGAGTGCTGATATCGTCAAGCATTGTGTGCAATATAAGGACTTCGCCTGCCAGTCGGACTTGCAAACAGATCTTAATCATTTTCAAACATGGCGCCATGTAAACTTATTAAACCGCTCTAAATGCAAGCAAATGATATTCACTCGTTTCGTTTCTACTTACTTGCTGAACTGTTGCTCCTTGGAAAGAATTAATTCTGTTGATGAATTGGACGTCCCCTTGAACCCAAAACTTGACTTTATTAATCATATTTCGTCTATGGTGAATAGAGCCAGGGGTGTGCTTGGATTTATTAAACGGTGGTCGAAGGAATTCAATGACCCCTATGTTACTTAATCCTAATACCTTTTTAGTTCGTCCTATCTTAGAATATGGATGCTGCGTTTGGAGCCCTCAGTACGGCGTGCATAGTAAATGCATAAAGTCGGTTCAAAAGAACTTTTTTTCGGGATTAATAGACTCCTCCTAATTAACTTACCATCCTTAGCCAACCAGAGAACTGTGCTTGGCATTACCTTTTTCTATAATCTCATTCATGGTGAAGTGGAAAGTGCTGACTTGTTGAGTCAGCTCAATTTCCACGCACCAATTAGAAATACTTGATCCTTTATTCCTTTAGTATTTGTTGCATTTCGGAGTTCGGAGGGGAAGAGGCTATCGATGTATCGATAGAGAGAGGCAGGATCGGTGGTCCCAGGGGGGGAGGAGGAAGCTGAGCGAACCGGGAACTTTCAAAGCAGGCTTAAGAGAAAGGTTTTTTACCCTTTCTCTCGGAAGGGCAAGGAGGAAAGAAAAAAAGGTAACGGCGTGGAGCTTTGGGAACGGAGGCAATAAAGGGAGGTGCAGGAGAAAAAAAACGGGAGTCAAAATTTGGAAAGAAACGTGGCGCGAGGTTATTTTTCGAAAAGGACAAAAAAAATCTTAACCGTTGACTGCCTGAGAGTGCGCGCGTGCCGATCCGTGGACACCGCCTCCGCGCTGCCCAGTGCGCCGCTTCAGTGCCGATCCGTGGACACCGCCTCCACGCTGCCCAGTGTCGCCGCCCGAGCTGAGAGCCCAGAGCCGCAGCGTGCCGCCTTAGTACCGCCCGTGCCGCCACTTCAGCGCCGTCCGAGTTGGGAGCCGCAGCGCCGCCGCCCACGCCACCTTAGCACCGCCAGTGCGCCGCTTCAGTGCCGATCCGTGGACACCGCCTCCACGCTGCCCAGTGCCGCCGCCCGAGCTGAGAGCCCAGAGCCGCAGCGTGCCGCCTTAGTACCGCCCGTGCCGCCACTTCAGCGCCGTCCGAGTTGGGAGCCGCAGCGCCGCCGCCCACGCCACCTTAGCACCGCCAGTGCCGCCGCTTCAGTGCCGTTCCGTGGACACCGCCTCCGCGCTGCCCAGTGCCGCCGCTTCGGTGCCGATCCGTGGACACCGCCTCCGCGCTGCCCAGTGCCGCCGCCAGTGCCCCGCCTTAGCACCGCCCGTGCCGCCGCTTCAGCGCCGTCCGAGTTGAGAACCCAGAGTCGCCAGGACAGCGTGCCGCCCGCTCCGACGCCGAAGCCGCCAAGGGCTAGTCCGGTGAGTCCGTTCCGGGTGGAGGGCCCTACCGGAGTTAAATTTAAATTTAAATTTCAATTAGGTTAGGATAGTTTAGTTCGTATTTTGTGTCTCTGTATTTGTAAGGTTGTCTCTGTTTTCCGCTTGGCCGTATCCCGGGTCCGGGATTGGTGCAACACAGGAGCTGTGACCAAAGGGGGGAACGGGGAAGAAGCCCGGTAATGGTGTTTCCTTGACCTTTTGTTTTGTTTTCTTTTGGTCGTGAACCCCTGTCCCTAGATTTCTCTTGGAGCTCCAGCAGGGATTAGGGACCCTAAAGAGGGAGTAATTGTCGTGGGGCCGTTTGAGGCCAAATGTTTTAAGGTGCTTCTCCTCCGCTAGCTTCTTAAGTCCCCCAACATCGCAGCCTTGGCGCAAGCGCATCCCTGGCTAGGGCCACGCTCTCGCCGGGAGTGGAGAAATACCACCTATAAAAGGAGATATTAATATTACAAGGAACGTTTATATAAAATAAATAATACAAATAACAAGAAAGGAAGCTAACTTCGGCACGCCGAAGTTTATATACCCTTGCAGATAGAACTTCTATGAATAGGAATCCATACAATATAAATTATATATATTTGTGTTAAAATACAATGAAGTAATACCTGCTTTCATTTCATTCACCTATACATATTATATTTGCAGTTTTACAGCCACAGATTTGCATTTTTCCTCTACATCAAACGATCGTTTGTATGGCACCTATATGATATAGTCGTCCGATTTTTATGAAATTTGCCACAAAATTTAAGACTTATATAAAATGGCTATACCTCAAATTTGATGAAAATCAGCTGAAAACTAAAAAAGTTATAAATTTAATTGTATTAATTTCTCGATCGTTCCTATGGGAGCTATATGATATAGTCGTCCGATTTTCATAAAATTTTACACAAAATTTTAGAATAATATGAAATGGCTATATCTCAAATTTGATTAAATTCTGTTGAAAACTAAAAATGTTATCGCCACCGCGATTGTCAGTCTTCCGACAACAGCCACCGCCATTCTCATTCCTCTTAAATTTCTCGATCGTTCCTATGGCAGCTATATGATATATTAGTCCGATTTTCATAAAATTTTACACAAAATTGTAGAATAATATGAAACGGCTATATCTCAAATTTGATGAAAATCTGTTGAAAACTGAAAATGTTATACTTATTAATTGAATTAATTTCTCGATCGTTCCTATGGGAGCTATATGATATAGTCGTCCGATTTTCATAAAATTTTACACAAAATTGTAGAATAATATGGCTATATCTCAAATTTGATCAAATTCTGTTGAAAACTAAAAATTTTATAATTTTTTTTGTAAAACTTTTCCGATCATTCCTATGACAGCTATATGATATAGTTGTCCGATCCGGCCCGTTCCGACATATATACGAGTGAGAGTATATAGAAGACTAACTGCAAAGTTTCATTCAGATAGCTTCAAAACTGAGAGACTAGTTTGCGTAGAAACGGACAGACGGACAGACGGACAGACGGACAGACGGACATGGCTAGATCGACTCGGCTGTTGATCCTGATCAAGAATATATATACTTTATATAGTCGGAGGTGCCTCCTTCACTGCGTTGCAAACTTCTGACTGAAATTATAATACCCTGCAAGGGCATAAAAATGGAGTAGAGTAAATACCTGGGGGGAGATGGGCCGGTCGCCAGACCGCCTGGAATAGGCTCCGGTCCGCCGGAGATGGGTGATGCCCCGAGACACTCAGGAGGCATCACAGGATGGGTGGGTGCGTTGTGGCGATAACACCAATGCCACCAATTTGTTCCGGCAGTGTCGTCAGTGTATATTTGTCGTTTGTTTACTTTTGTTTTGTGTTTAGGGATGGTAGTTTTGTCAGTGATGAGAGTCCGAATTGTCCGATATTTTATTGTGCGGACTGCGGGCATTGGGTCGAACCCAGCCCTGGGCCTCCTGAGCTAGCCCGGCGTTGCCCAAGAAAGCAGTTCCGTAACAATATGGCGCCCAACTTTTCAAAAAAACAAATAAGAGTTTAGCGGAATGACGATGTCTCGTAAGGTCGCGTCCCAGGGCATCCAGCCCCTGCAATCGGTGGCTTGCATGGCCTATATTGACGGCCTGCAACTGCACCGAGGACCGGGGACTGGCGGCCCAGGCGTACGTGTTGTTTTTTGTTTTCTTTCACCGAAAGACGGGAGGCTTGCTCCGCCAGAAGGACGGGCAATTGCTCCTGTAGACGCAAGGGTTCTGCTGTGGCAAGGGGATGACATCCGAGCGTGGAAACGACGGATTTGCATTCCTCGCCCACAGATCCGTGCATGAAGCACGCGATTAGAACAATTGTGAGATAATTTAGGCGAAAGTAATAAATGTTGTTTATTTAATTTAACGTAAAGATGTTTGTTTTCCATGTAATGTAAATTTGTGCAGATCCTTGGGTTTTCCTGGTGGAAGGGGCTTCCTGGTATCATCCTGTTGGTGAAGTCGTGACCCGCAGGTCTCACTGCGCGCTGCACGACCACCACAATCAGAGCTTCGGAGTCCCAGCCATCAAGGAAAATCCTACGGGATACTGCTGAAGGCCCATGTCCTTAACTGGCGACTTTCAGCCCAGCTGAAAGTTAGCCCAGTTGACGAATGGCCGGATTAGGGACGACACGGGACAATTGAAGACGCAAGTATCTGGTGCGGAGTCCACCGGCGGTTGATCGGCCATCTCCCCTGAAATTAAAGAAAATATTAATAATTAATTGTGGATATTGCAGAAATAATTTTCTGACCGACTGGTTATTTATTTCTATTATTTATTTATTTATTTAATTGTCTATTTATTTATTTATTTAATTGTCTATTTATTTATTTATTTAATTGTCTATTTATTTATTAAATTAATTTCCTACTGAATTATTTATTTGTTGCCTGCGGATTTATTTACGTTGAGATATTTATTTAGTAAGAATCAAACCGTTAGCTGTTAGGAATTAATGAAATTGGATTATGGAAGGGAACAAGGGAAACAATTATCAGCTCAGGTCGAAGGGTCCTTCAGCCCAGGAAGAGGAGTTGTGGTCCACGGATGGGGAGGGTGCTGTTGGGTTCGCGCCGCCGCGGGCCTCAATGGGATTGCAGAGGACACCCCCATCTCGGCGACAGGAGCGGCCACCGGAGGAGCATGTCCATCCAAAACAGCTAGACTTCGATGCGATCGGGGCAGCAGCTGAACACCTGGTAGAGATGGATCCCGCTCAGCGTTCGGTACATTCCCAGGAGCCGCCCGTAGATTCCACAGCCAAGTCGGCGGTGAACCTTGCCCTGGCTCAGGCTGCAGAAACGTATCGCAAGTCCCAAGAAGCTGGGATTAGCCAGAGCTTGCGGGACGAGATGCGGGCCGGTTTTCTGGAAATGATGCAATTAATGAACGAGGTACTGAGACCCTCCACAAAGCCGCAACACGTTCCAGGAGGGAGCGCGGAGCAGCAACCGATGACGGCAGGACCACAACACCGTCAACAGCAGCAACCGATGACGGCAGGACCACAACACCGTCAACAGCAGCAGCCGATGACGGCAGGACCACAACACCGTCAACAGCAGCAGCCACCGCCATTTGGACGATCGAGGGAAGCTGTATACGACGCTCGCGGAGCTATACTCAAGCAAGGGCAGACGGCTGCCTGGCAAGAGACGCGGCCGACTCCACGAGTCCCACCGAAGCCACCCCGGAGAGCACCCGATCCAGCCGAGAGCTTTTTCAACAGTCCAGACGGTTCCACCGAGACTGAGGAAATGCGTAGAGATGACTGCGTTGGTCGGAACTGGCGTGTCGAGGACCGGCGAGCTGGCGATTTCCGTGACGAACGGATGTATGTCAACTGGAACGCGGGAGACAGTTCCCATGGCACCAGGGTGGATAGGTGGAACATCTCATTTAGCGGTGAGGACGAGCGGAACCACATCGAAGGCTTCCTGTTCCGCTTGGAGTATCTCCAGAGGCAATCTCGTTGCTCGTGGGCCGAAGTGATGCGTAACTTCCACACGTTGCTGACGGGCAGGGCGTTGGAGTGGTTTTGGATCCACGTGCAGCAGCACCGACTGGACAGTTGGCATCAGCTGCGCCGAGCGCTGATCGATAGGTTCCAGAGCCATGAGACGGAGCATCAACGGATGCATCAACTTTTGCAGCGGGAGCAGCAGTCCGGGGAGAGTGTCGATGATTATCTGCACGCGATGCAAACCCTTGCTTCCCGCCTGAGGAAGCCAATGCCGGAGCGCCACCTGGTAAAGGTGATGAAAAGGGGTTTAAGAGAGGGAATTGCTCGCTTCGTATATGCCATGGAGCTACTCACCGTCGATGAGCTGCGGCAAGAGAGCCTTGAGGTGGAGCGTAGTTTCGGACGCAAAAGCCGGACCCAATTCCTGCCACCAACGCGCTACCAAGGAGCGGAACGGAACCGAGTCAGTGAGGCGTTTGCTCCAGAGCCGGAGGAGGAGGATGAAGACGAGCAACCATTGCAAGTGCAGGAAGTCCGGGAGCGGCCTCGAAATCCTTTCCGGGCTGGCTGCTGGAATTGTGGAGCCATGGACCATGGTTTCCGGGATTGCGAGAAGGAGCTGACCAAGGTTTTTTGTTTCCGCTGTGGAAAAGCGGACGTTGTTGCGCCGAAATGCCCGAATTGTGCGGGAAACGGATGGCTGCGCGATCCAAAGGCGGGAGGATCACGCCCAGCGAGGAACACCGCCAAATAAAAGAGCCCGAAATAAAACAAATATTAAATAAGAGTAATAATATGGATAGGTTAAGATATTTACCCCCTGAAGAGCGCATGCGACGGTATTTAGAAGTAAGAAACCGGATTTTCGAGCAGCACCAGATAAGCGGTATGCGCAAGGTATCCAGAACTGTCTTGAAGGCCCGAAATCGCTTTAAGAAACGCCAGGAGAAGCGGAGAGAAGTCGTTGCGGCCGTCAAGCGGGGTGACACCCACGATCCCAGGCCTTTCGCCCAAATAACCATTTTAGGCCAGCAGCTGACTGGGCTGTTAGACACCGGAGCGAGTGTCAGTCTGCTCGAAAAAGGCAGCAGGCAGCTGGTGGACGCGTTGGGTGTCCCCGTGCAGAGGTATTTCTCGGTGCTACGAACAGCTGCAGGCGAAGATCGGTCGATCATCGGTCGGATCAAGGTACCTGTAGAATACAAAGGATGGGTAGAGTTTATCCTCTTCTATTTGTGCCCGTACTTGGAGCAGGCAGCATACCTCGGCGTCGATTTTTGGCGAACATTTGAACTGGCCCCGGCTGTAGTGGGAAATTGCTCGGTGCAGGGCGTGAAGGCCGAGGAAATTCACGCTAGGGAAATGGAACATTACGCCGACCAGGAGGAAGACGACGAGGAGAAGGCGGACCCGGAATCCTGGACACTATCTGAAGCCGAGACCCGGGAGCTCGAAGACATCAAGAAGGTGTTTCTCACCTTCGAGAAGGACGGCTTGGGTACCACTGGACTGGAAAAGCACACCATCGAGCTAGTGGCAGGCGCGAAGGTTTTTAAAGACCGGCCCTATCCGATGTCTCCGGCGAAGCAGAAGGTGGTCGAGGACGAGGTCGACAAAATGCTAGCCCTGGGAGTCATCGAGGAGAGCAAGAGTCCTTGGAGCAACCGGACGACAGTCGTGTCGAAGCCTGGAAAGGATAGGTTCTGCCTAGACGCCAGGAAACTGAACGACGTGACCGTCAAGGACGCTTACCCCTTGCCTAGTATCGATGGAATCCTGTCCAGAATCGATCAAACCCACTTCATCTCCAGTGTGGATTTGAAATTCGCGTTCTGGCAGATCGAACTGGACGAGAAAAGCAAGGAGTTGACGGCGTTCACGGTGCCTGGTCGGCCCCTCTACCAGTTCAGGGTGATGCCGTTCGGTCTCTGTAATGCGGCACAGAGGTTGGTGAGACTCATGGACAGAGTAATCCCAGCCGAGATCCGATCCAATGTGTTCGTATACCTGGACGATCTGCTCGTACTGGCCCCGGACATAAAGACGCACTTCCGGTACCTACGACGGGTCGCTGAATGCCTAAAAGAAGCAGGATTAACCATCGGCCTAAAAAAATCAAAATTCTGCTTCAAGTCCTTGACGTACTTAGGTTTTGTCGTAGGTGGAGGTCGTCTGCGCATGGATCCCGGTCGAGTGGCAGCAATCAGGAGGATGCCGGAGCCGAGGTCGATGAAGGAGGTGCGCGCGTTCCTGGGTACCGCTGGCTGGTATCGACGTTTCGTCAGGAATTTCGCGACGCTGGCAGCGCCGCTAACCGAATCCCTCAAGAAGACTGGGAACAAGTTTTCCTTGAGTCCGGAAGCGCGGCAGGCTGTAGAAGCGTTAAAGGTGGCATTAACCACGGCACCAGTGCTGGTGCACGCGGACTTCCAGCGGCACTTCTACATCCAGTGTGACGCATCGCACGTCGGAGTTGGGGCCGTTCTGTTCCAAAAGAACGAGGAGGACCAAGAGCAGCCGATTGCCTTCTTCTCGGCGAAAATGAACAGGCACCAGGTGAATTACACAGTCACCGAGAAAGAGTGTCTTGCTGCTCTCCTGGCGATCCGCAAGTTCCGGCCCTATGTAGAAGGCATGCCGTTTACCTGCATCACCGATCACGCCAGCCTGAAATGGTTGATGTCCATGAAGGATCTGTCGGGACGCCTGGCCAGGTGGTCTCTGCAGCTCCAGGGCTTCAACTTTAAGATCGAACACCGGAAAGGCAGCGAGAACGTGGTGGCAGACACGCTTTCGCGATGCGTGGACGAGATCGCAGTGGACCCGACCAAGTTGCTGGGTTTTGAGACCACCGAGTTTGCTGGAGACGAATATAAGGAGTTAGTCCGAGAGATTCTGGAAAACAAGGACAACTTACCGGATCTTAGGATTGAAGACGGACTCATATTCAAGCGAACCTCCCTAGCAACTGTGGACGACGAGGTGGACGGATCGACATGGAAGCTCTGGATACCGCAGAGTCTGACCCACAGCCTGGTTGAGCGAGCCCATTCAGACCCAAAGGCTGCTCACGGCGGAATGGGGAAGACCCTGGAGATCCTTCGGCGGCAGTTCTACTGGCCTGGGATGGTACTGCAGGTGCGGGAATTTGTCCGAAGATGCCAGGTCTGTAAGGAATCGAAGGCACCGAATCACCGGATGATGGTCGGGATCGGCGAGCGAGTGCAGACAGAGCGGCCATTCCAGAAGTTGTACATCGACTTCCTGGGCAAGTACCCGAGGTCGAGGAAAGGACACGCCTGGGTCTTTATCGTGGTGGACCATTTTTCAAAGTACACATTCCTGAAGGCCATGAGGGAAGCGACAGCCTCGAACGTCGTGGATTTCCTCATCAATGAGGTCTTCTACAAGTTCGGGGTGCCAGAAATCGTACACTCGGACAATGGACGACAGTTTACGTCGAGGATTTTCGAGGAGTCCATGGAGAGCTTCGGGATCCGACACGTGAAGACTCCGATATACTCTCCACAGAGCAACGCAGCGGAACGGGTGAACCGGAGCGTACTGGCGGCTATCCGAGGGTTCTTGGATAACGACCATCGGGATTGGGATGCCTATCTTCCCGAGATCGAGGTGGCCATCCGGAACGCAGTCCATTCGGCTACGGGCGAAGCGCCGTTTTTCACACTTTTCGGACACCACATGTTCCTGCATGGTTCCAGCTACCGACTGGCCAGGAAGCTGCAGTCGCTGTGTGACCACGAGTTGGCAGGCATGCCGACTGCCGACAAGCTCCGAGTGGTACAGGAGAAGGTGCGAAAGTGTCTGGAATCCGCATACGATCGCAGTCGTCGACGTTACGATCAGAGAGCCAGAGTGTTTGCAGCAAGGCCAGGTCAGGAGGTATATCGCCGAAACTTCGTCCTCAGCGACTTCGGGAAACAGTTCAATGCCAAGTTCGCCAAGAAGTTCCTGAAGGCCAGGGTGGTGAAGGCAATAGGCGGAAACGCGTACGAACTGGAGGACCTGGACGGCAGGAGTTTGGGAGTGTATCACGCCAAGGATATCCGCGTATGACCTGGAAGAGGGAGCAAAAAGTACACATGGGCAAGACCAAAAAGGTAGAGGTACTTCCCGTAAGACGTGGGCCCCGCGTTGGGCACCGTTCGGAACTGCGCTGGAGATGCCATTCAAATGCTCCCAATGATCTTGTCGAGCCGGCTCCTGGTAGCACCTCTCCAAATCCTTGGGTGGTGTTGCATTTCGGAGTTCGGAGGGGAAGAGGCTATCGATGTATCGATAGAGAGAGGCAGGATCGGTGGTCCCAGGGGGGGAGGAGGAAGCTGAGCGAACCGGGAACTTTCAAAGCAGGCTTAAGAGAAAGGTTTTTTACCCTTTCTCTCGGAAGGGCAAGGAGGAAAGAAAAAAAGGTAACGGCGTGGAGCTTTGGGAACGGAGGCAATAAAGGGAGGTGCAGGAGAAAAAAAACGGGAGTCAAAATTTGGAAAGAAACGTGGCGCGAGGTTATTTTTCGAAAAGGACAAAAAAAATCTTAACCGTTGACTGCCTGAGAGTGCGCGCGTGCCGATCCGTGGACACCGCCTCCGCGCTGCCCAGTGCGCCGCTTCAGTGCCGATCCGTGGACACCGCCTCCACGCTGCCCAGTGCCGCCGCCCGAGCTGAGAGCCCAGAGCCGCAGCGTGCCGCCTTAGTACCGCCCGTGCCGCCACTTCAGCGCCGTCCGAGTTGGGAGCCGCAGCGCCGCCGCCCACGCCACCTTAGCACCGCCAGTGCGCCGCTTCAGTGCCGATCCGTGGACACCGCCTCCACGCTGCCCAGTGCCGCCGCCCGAGCTGAGAGCCCAGAGCCGCAGCGTGCCGCCTTAGTACCGCCCGTGCCGCCACTTCAGCGCCGTCCGAGTTGGGAGCCGCAGCGCCGCCGCCCACGCCACCTTAGCACCGCCAGTGCCGCCGCTTCAGTGCCGTTCCGTGGACACCGCCTCCGCGCTGCCCAGTGCCGCCGCTTCGGTGCCGATCCGTGGACACCGCCTCCGCGCTGCCCAGTGCCGCCGCCAGTGCCCCGCCTTAGCACCGCCCGTGCCGCCGCTTCAGCGCCGTCCGAGTTGAGAACCCAGAGTCGCCAGGACAGCGTGCCGCCCGCTCCGACGCCGAAGCCGCCAAGGGCTAGTCCGGTGAGTCCGTTCCGGGTGGAGGGCCCTACCGGAGTTAAATTTAAATTTAAATTTCAATTAGGTTAGAATAGTTTAGTTCGTATTTTGTGTCTCTGTATTTGTAAGGTTGTCTCTGTTTTCCGCTTGGCCGTATCCCGGGTCCGGGATTGGTGCAACACAGGAGCTGTGACCAAAGGGGGGAACGGGGAAGAAGCCCGGTAATGGTGTTTCCTTGACCTTTTGTTTTGTTTTCTTTTGGTCGTGAACCCCTGTCCCTAGATTTCTCTTGGAGCTCCAGCAGGGATTAGGGACCCTAAAGAGGGAGTAATTGTCGTGGGGCCGTTTGAGGCCAAATGTTTTAAGGTGCTTCTCCTCCGCTAGCTTCTTAAGTCCCCCAACATCGCAGCCTTGGCGCAAGCGCATCCCTGGCTAGGGCCACGCTCTCGCCGGGAGTGGAGAAATACCACCTATAAAAGGAGATATTAATATTACAAGGAACGTTTATATAAAATAAATAATACAAATAACAAGAAAGGAAGCTAACTTCGGCACGCCGAAGTTTATATACCCTTGCAGATAGAACTTCTATGAATAGGAATCCATACAATATAAATTATATATATTTGTGTTAAAATACAATGAAGTAATACCTGCTTTCATTTCATTCACCTATACATATTATATTTGCAGTTTTACAGCCACAGATTTGCATTTTTCCTCTACATCAAACGATCGTTTGTATGGCACCTATATGATATAGTCGTCCGATTTTTATGAAATTTGCCACAAAATTTAAGACTTATATAAAATGGCTATACCTCAAATTTGATGAAAATCAGCTGAAAACTAAAAAAGTTATAAATTTAATTGTATTAATTTCTCGATCGTTCCTATGGGAGCTATATGATATAGTCGTTTGATTTTCATAAAATTTTACACAAAATTTTAGAATAATATGAAATGGCTATATCTCAAATTTGATTAAATTCTGTTGAAAACTAAAAATGTTATCGCCACCGCGATTGTCAGTCTTCCGACAACAGCCACCGCCATTCTCATTCCTCTTAAATTTCTCGATCGTTCCTATGGGAGCTATATGATATATTAGTCCGATTTTCATAAAATTTTACACAAAATTGTAGAATAATATGAAACGGCTATATCTCAAATTTGATGAAAATCTGTTGAAAACTGAAAATGTTATACTTATTAATTGAATTAATTTCTCGATCGTTCCTATGGGAGCTATATGATATAGTCGTCCGATTTTCATAAAATTTTACACAAAATTGTAGAATAATATGGCTATATCTCAAATTTGATCAAATTCTGTTGAAAACTAAAAATTTTATAATTTTTTTTGTAAAACTTTTCCGATCATTCCTATGACAGCTATATGATATAGTTGTCCGATCCGGCCCGTTCCGACATATATACGAGTGAGAGTATATAGAAGACTAACTGCAAAGTTTCATTCAGATAGCTTCAAAACTGAGAGACTAGTTTGCGTAGAAACGGACAGACGGACAGACGGACATGGCTAGATCGACTCGGCTGTTGATCCTGATCAAGAATATATATACTTTATATAGTCGGAGGTGCCTCCTTCACTGCGTTGCAAACTTCTGACTGAAATTATAATACCCTGCAAGGGTATAAAAATGGAGTAGAGTAAATACCTGGGGGGAGATGGGCCGGTCGCCAGACCGCCTGGAATAGGCTCCGGTCCGCCGGAGATGGGTGATGCCCCGAGACACTCAGGAGGCATCACAGGATGGGTGGGTGCGTTGTGGCGATAACACCAATGCCACCAATTTGTTCCGGCAGTGTCGTCAGTGTATATTTGTCGTTTGTTTACTTTTGTTTTGTGTTTAGGGATGGTAGTTTTGTCAGTGATGAGAGTCCGAATTGTCCGATATTTTATTGTGCGGACTGCGGGCATTGGGTCGAACCCAGCCCTGGGCCTCCTGAGCTAGCCCGGCGTTGCCCAAGAAAGCAGTTCCGTAACATATTGCACCACTGTAGAAACCCCTTTGAATTGCATGAACCTTTTATAATGATTTGTACCTGTTCCTACATACATCCTCTGTCGGAACTTCTTATTTATTGGAATCACCTTTCCGCTATTCAGATGGTTTCCAGTAGACTTTTGGATAGAAACCAGTTGGTAGTTCTAGGAGATTTTAATATCCCCGGTGCTATTTGGAGCTCAAATAATTCCACCAATACTCTCCATACACCTACAAAACATGACTTTATCGCTAGATTGTTTGTCATTTCGCTGTCTCAAGTCAACCATGTGCGAAATTCTTTACAGCGCAGTTTAGCAAGGGTGGCGCCTCTGACGCAGCCCGAAGATCCTTATTATCCAACTTTCGATGTGACCCTTGATATCGGGTGTGTCGTACAGAATATTTCTGACCGTCTAGCCAATAAAGTCCTTTGCTTTCGTAAGACGTTCTTTGAACGACTGAATAATTTTATAAACGAGTTCAATTGGTCCGATCTATACATGTGCACTGACATGGCAGTTGCCGTGGATATTTTTTACAGTGCCATGAATTCATTTTTTGCTGAATGTGCTCCGACTTAAGAATAAAAAATCTAGACTAACTTTAAATTCACCGATTCTCAATCTGCCCTTTCATCTTATTTATCAGCTCGGTCAATCTTTACCGTGCTGAACGCGGAGAGTTGTAAAAACTATTTAACTCGTTGTAGGGCCCAGTTCTCACAGGACCCAAAACAGTTTTATAATTTCGTTAACACTAAACGTAAGCCTAAAACAAATCCTTTCTCGCTTTCATTTGAAAATACTTCCGCAAATAATGATCTATTGTCGCAGTTTTTTCAAACAACCTATTCAAGCTCTTCTTTACACCAGATTTATTCCTACGACATACCCAAATCAAACTTAATTTTCTGTCCTAGCCTAAACGAAAGCTCTCTCCTTTTAGATCTTCATCGTGTCAAGCCAGTTTATTCGCCAGGTCCCTACGGAATTCCTGGCTGTGTGCTCAGGTATTGTGCCGACGCCCTGTGCTATCCCCTTCTGAAATTGTTTACCTTGTCCTTAGAAACCTTCCACTTTCCCATTATTTGGAAGGAATCGTTTTTTATTTCTCTCCACAAAAAAGGTAGCAAATTGGATGCCAGCAATTATAGAGGAATCTCTAAGTTGTCGGCCATCCCTAAATTATTTGAAAACATTATCACCCCTCACTTACAGCACCTTTGTAGATCGGTTATTTCTCCATGTCAACATGGTTTTATGAAGCAAAGATCAACAACAACAAATCTTTTGGAGCTCTCTTCCTATATTATACAGGGCTTCCATAATAATTGTCAGACAGATGTTATCTATACTGATTTCAGTAAAGCATTTGACTCTGTTAACCATACTCTCCTCGTTAGAAAACTCGATTCAATGGGTATTCCAAGTGATCTTCTTAATTGGATCTCAAGTTATTTGAATGGCAGGACGCAAAAGGTCCTCTTTAAGAATAATTTATCCAATGTTTTAAGGGTTACATCTGGCGTCCCGCAAGGAAGCCATTTGGGACCCTTATTGTTTACATTATTTATAAATGACCTGCCCAAAGTCTTGACTAACTCCAGAGTACTTATGTACGCGGATGACGTCAAGCTTTGCGTGCAATACAGTGACGTTGCCTGCCAGTCGGATTTACAAACAGATCTTAATAATTTTCAAAGTTGGTGCCGTGTAAACTTATTAAACTTAAATGGCTCGAAATGCAAGCCAATGACATTCTCACGTGTCGTTCCTAAGCTTGCTACTTACACGCTGAATTGCTGCTCTTTGGAAAGAATTAATTCTGTTGACGATTTGGGCGTCTGCTTGTACCCAAAACTTGACTTTATTGATCATATTTCGTCTATGGTGAATAGAGCCAGGGGTGTGCTTGGATTTATTAAACGGTGGTCGAAGGAATTCAATGACCCCTATGTTACTTAATCCTAATACCTTTTTAGTTCGTCCTATCTTAGAATATGGATGCTGCGTTTGGAGCCCTCAGTACGGCGTGCATAGTAAATGCATAAAGTCGGTTCAAAAGAACTTTTTTTCGGGATTAATAGACTCCTCCTAATTAACTTACCATCCTTAGCCAACCATAGAACTGTGCTTGGCATTACCTTTTTCTATAATCTCATTCATGGTGAAGTGGAAAGTGCTGACTTGTTGAGTCAGCTCAATTTCCACGCACCAATTAGAAATACTTGATCCTTTATTTCTTTAGTATTGCACCACTGTAGAAACCCCTTTGAATTGCATGAACCTTTTATAATGATTTGTACCTGTTCCTACATACATCCTCTGTCGGAACTTCTTATTTATTGGAATCACCTTTCCGCTATTCAGAAGGTTTCCAGTAGACTTTTGGATAGAAACCAGTTGGTAGTTCTAGGAGATTTTAATATCCCCGGTGCTATTTGGAGCTCAAATAATTCCACCAATACTCTCCATACACCTACAAAACATGACTTTATCGCTAGATTGTTTGTCATTTCGCTGTCTCAAGTCAACCATGTGCGAAATTCTTTACAGTGCTTGCTTGATCTTCGTTTCGTCTCTGATCCTGCGAGAGTCAGTTTAGCAAGGGTGGCGCCTCTGACGCAGCCCGAAGATCCTTATTATCCAACTTTCGATGTGACCCTTGATATCGGGTGTTTCGTACAGAATATTTCTGACCGTCTAGCCAATAAAGTCCTTTGCTTTCGTAAGACGTTCTTTGAACGACTGAATAATTTTATAAACGAGTTCAATTGGTCCGATCTATACATGTGCACTGACATGGCAGTTGCCGTGGATATTTTTTACAGTGCCATGAATTCAATTTTTTGCTGAATGTGCTCCGACTTAAGAATAAAAAATCTAGACTAACTTTAAATTCACCGATTCTCAATCTGCCCTTTCATCTTATTTATCAGCTCGGTCAATCTTTACCGTGCTGAACGCGGAGAGTTGTAAAAACTATTTAACTCGTTGTAGGGCCCAGTTCTCACAGGACCCAAAACAGTTTTATAATTTCGTTAACACTAAACGTAAGCCTAAAACAAATCCTTTCTCGCTTTCATTTGAAAATACTTCCGCAAATAATGATCTATTGTCGCAGTTTTTTCAAACAACCTATTCAAGCTCTTCTTTACACCAGATTTATTCCTACGACATACCCAAATCAAACTTAATTTTCTGTCCTAGCCTAAACGAAAGCTCTCTCCTTTTAGATCTTCATCGTGTCAAGCCAGTTTATTCGCCAGGTCCCTACGGAATTCCTGGCTGTGTGCTCAGGTATTGTGCCGACGCCCTGTGCTATCCCCTTCTGAAATTGTTTACCTTGTCCTTAGAAACCTCCCACTTTCCCATTATTTGGAAGGAATCGTTTTTTATTTCTCTCCACAAAAAAGGTAGCAAATTGGATGCCAGCAATTATAGAGGAATCTCTAAGTTGTCGGCCATCCCTAAATTATTTGAAAACATTATCACCCCTCACTTACAGCACCTTTGTAGGTCGGTTATTTCTCCATGTCAACATGGTTTTATGAAGCAAAGATCAACAACAACAAATCTTTTGGAGCTCTCTTCCTATATTATACAGGGCTTCCATAATAATTGTCAGACAGATGTTATCTATACTGATTTCAGTAAAGCATTTGACTCTGTTAACCATTCTCTCCTCGTTAGAAAACTCGATTCAATGGGTTTTCCAAGTGATCTTCTTAATTGGATCTCAAGTTATTTGAATGGCAGGACGCAAAAGGTCCTCTTTAAGAATAATTTATCCAATGTTTTAAGGGTTACATCTGGCGTCCCGCAAGGAAGCCATTTGGGACCCTTATTGTTTACATTATTTATAAATGACCTGCCCAAAGTCTTGACTAACTCCAGAGTACTTATGTACGCGGATGACGTCAAGCTTTGCGTGCAATACAGTGACGTTGCCTGCCAGTCGGATTTACAAACAGATCTTAGAGCCAGGGGTGTGCTTGAATTTATTAAACGGTGGTCGAAAGAATTCAATGACCCCTATGTTACTAAATCCTTATATATTTCCTTAGTTCGTCCTATCCTAGAATATGGATGCTGCGTTTGGAGTCCTCAGTACGGCGTCCATAGTAAACGCATTGAGTCGGTTCAAAAGCACTTTTTACTTTTCGCTCTACGCGGTTTAAATTGGGATGCAAACCAAAGATTACCTTCCTACTCTAGTAGACTCCTATTAATAAACTTGCCGTCCTTAGCCAATCGTAGAACGATGCTAGGGATAACCTTTATTTTTAACCTTATACATGGTGATGTTGAAAGTGCTGACTTGTTGAGTCAGCTTAATTTCCATGTACCATGTAGAACTACTAGATCCTATATCCCATTAGTGTTGCGCCACTGTAGGACCTCCTTTGAACTGCATGAACCTTTTAGAGTGTTATGTGCAAATTATAATGATTTGTGCACAATAATCTCTAACGTAGATTCCCTTCCCAAATTAAAATCTTTAATACTAACACACTTAGTAAGCATGCAAGCTAACAATCTGGCAGCACGCCGGTAGTCAATTTTCCTCGTATTCTGTCCTATATTTTCCATCGCGCCTACTAACACCTAACCCAAACAGGCACGTGCCTGGTGTCATACGGGCCACTTGAATGTACTGACCTTAGTGCATCAACGTCCATTTAAGTTGGTCCTCTAGCATGAACCTAATGCAGCCGAGCTTAGTGCTCGTTCGTTATTCATTACTATTATTATTGGCATACCGAAAGCAAAAAGCATTTCTCTTAGTGGATTTTTTATTTCTTCAGATGCTCTTGACAGTAAAAGTTGTACTTGTGCATATTTGGAGAATTTATCGATACCTGTTAAAACGCTTGGTTTTCTTTTAATGTAAATATCTACGTGAATAATTTCTCCTCGATAATTTGGAATGGGGATTTGTTGTATTTTCGTTTTGGGGGGGTGTCTGTCGTACCTTGATTCTTTACAAGTTTAAGTTTAGGGTCGAGTCTGTTTGTCAAGATTGCGATGAGTTTTTCCTCCGTGTAGGATTTCTGTTTTATGATATGCCGAAAATCTGGATATGCAAGAGTCACATCCCTGGAGATGAGAGTGTTTTTAAGTTTCTCGAATGCCAATATAGTTTCTTTATCCAAGTTTATAGCGGCTTTGCTTGACTTGGTCTTAGATATACGGCCTTCTTCGCCTCTTAGGAGAATGGTTAAAGGCTTTGCTATTTTTGCATAGTCTTTGATGAAACGCCTGTAATACCCTGTCATGCCAAAAAAGCAACGAGGTCCTTTAACGTTTTTGGTTCTGGAAATTTTGTAATTGCTTTTATTTTGCCTATATTGGTTTTAACACCATTTTTGATATTGTCAACTTCATTTTAAAAAATGGCATTTTTCTATTTGAACTCTCATGTTTGCATTTTGAAGAGTTGAAAATACTTTTTCAAGGTTTTGGCCATGTTCTACCTCATCTTAGCTGAAGACTATAATGTCGTCTACATATACGTAGCAGATTTTTCCTTTGTATTCTCTCAATATGTCGTCTAAAGTTCTTTGAAAAATAGATGGAGATTTTTTAAGCCAAATGGAAGTCTTGTAAATTCGTATTTCCTCCATTTACAGCAAATGCTGTTTTCTCTATGTCCGTATCTTTTAGTGGTATCTGATGGAAACCACTCTTCAGATTTAACACCGAGAAATATTTGTTGTCTCCAAGCTGTGCGATAATTTCGCTGATTTCGATTATGATGTTATGATCTGAGATAGTAACATTATTTAGTTTCCTAGAGTCAATTACTAATCTGTATGTCTTTTCTTCGGACTGACCGGACTTTTTCGGGACTACCAAAACTATGTGTTATTTTAGTATCTCCTCCAACTGCATTGACGGAGAAAACTTTTTCATTAGGTTTGGGCTTTGGTACTAATTGGTTTTGGATGTAATTTTGGTTTGAACCGGTGTCAATTAGAAATTTTAGTATTTTTCCGTTCCCCATGGTTACCTTAAAGTAGGGTAGCGAGGAACGATTTACTCTAAAAATGTAGTTCTGAACTGTCTATATATTCTTGTTGATCGACATCGGCTTGCCATGCGTATTCTTCCTGTAGGTCATTTACGTTGTTTTTTTCTGTTCTGTTCTTGTTCTGAGATAAATGAGTCTTCTTCTGTAACTTGTTGTACTGCATTATCTGAGTCTGTGTAAATATGGAATTGCCTTGGTATTTTGTTAACATTTTGGACATTAGCAGAACTAAGTGGTCTTCTCCCTGCATAATTATTTTTTCTCGGTTGGCTCATATAATTAATACATATGACGCGAACGAACTGATTGATCAACGTCCATAGGTACTGGTTTTGGTTGTGGTCGTGGGGGAATGTTTGGTGTGCCATGAAGTGCTACCTGTTTTACGAAAGTCTGATTGTATGGTTTGGGTTGATTAAACTGAACAAGTGGAGTTTTCCCATTGTGGATGTTATTTGCGACTGATTTGGATAATGGTATAGGTGTGGATGAAAGCCTTGCTTTGTAGATACTATGCGGTATGGTTGCGGATGATTAGGGGGTAATATTGGTAATTTTCCGAAATAAGGGGTTTTTGGCGTCTGATTATTTCTAGTATTTTGATTCTCAAGAAGGCTACATAGATAAAGGCCGTGCCCTAAGTCATGTGGTTCTTTAATGGCCAACAATGGTGACAAGTTGCCATTTAGGTTTCTGACAAATGTATCCAAAGCATTTTCTCGGTACATGTTAAGGAGTTCACGGTCTCTTGTGAGTTATCTTCTTTACCAATTTGGTTCAAAATTAGAAAATTGATAGACTGTTCGGTAGAATTCGACTATGGAGCTGCTTGGTTAAGGGCATAAAGTTGATATTCTAAAGTTTTTAGGTCGCGTTTGTCTGAAAAGTGCACTGTTAGGCATTTCGAGATTGCTGTCCAGTCTATAGGAGTATTGTTTGACTCCAATACGGCGTCTGTTTGTCCAATATTCTTATTGCGAATTGCTAAAAGGATTCCGAGATATTTAGGTGAACCTTTTTTTGTTTTCATAGAGTTTTAATACCCTGGTAACATTTTTTTCCATGATAAATATTCAGTTTTCTTTCCTGAAAAATCTCTAAGCGATCGGACGATATCTAGTTATTTATCTAAGTTATTTAACTAACTTAAATTATGTGCAAAATCTTTTGTAATTGTCTGATCTTCATATTTAGAGAAGTCCTTAAGGTTTTATTGCCTTTACTAAGTTACCGAGGTTTTCCTCTAGAACTATTTTTATTTTTCCCTCATCTAGTTATTTATCTAAGTTATTTAACTAACTTAAATTATGTGCAAACTCTTTTGTAATTTTCTGATCTTCATATTTAGAGAAGTCCTTAAGGTTTTATTGCCTTTACTAAGTTACCGAGGTTTTCCTCTAGAACTATTTTTATTTTTCCCTCAATCTCACTTTGTGTCATAATTCGTGCGTTTAGTCGTGTGCTTGAAGAAGGTCCTGTAAGGTTTGAGAGTCTGTCGACTAGTCTTGTTTGGTCATTTTGAAATATGAATTATTGATAAATAATTTGTGTTTTGATTTCAGTTACTCAGAAGTCAAAAGTTGAATCTTAATTAGTAAATAATTCGAATTTTGTGTTCTTATTTTGTGTTGAGAATTTTTAATTGCGAATAGTGTTAATTTCTTTTCAGTGTTATTATTTTTTCATTATCTATATTTTTTTTTTTTTCTCGAGTGTGGGTCTACTTGGGGGCCACCTATATACCCTTCGAACGGGTACTAAAAGGATCACGGCGATAATTAATGGCCTGATCTTTCCTCCAGGTACTAGTCCTTTAAAATAGGGGTAGCGACTGTTTTTCGCTCCTTCGGTTCGCGTTGTTTGGATTTCACTTTTTACGTATTAGGCGGAGTTATTTTACCGAAACGTGGGAATTTTTTTTAGCGATCGACGCGGAACTTGCACTTTTCGAGGATATGAACCACCAGTTAAAGATTATTAGTTTTTTATTAATTTAAAAAAATAATCTTTGTTGATTTGAGTTGGATTAAGAACTGAATTAGCTTAAGCTTAACAATCGTTTATATAGGCTACTTGTTGCTCCATCACTGTCAGCGTCTCTGCCGCCGTCGTTGCTTCCACTGACATTCATTGTTTTTCTGCTGACGTTCTTTGTTCTCATGACGATTTGTAACTATTGGCCGCTTCTAATTACCATTGGTAAATGCATTGATATATAAGGTAAACCATATGCGTTGAGCTTGCATCTTTTTGGGTAGCCATCGTGGGAATACTAATCCGGAAGTTTATTGAATTGGTAGTAAATTGAACTGGAAATATAATGGTTTTTCCGTTTCCACCATCTAGGTTGAAAACGCATCCAGGTTCAAAAGTAAATCTGTAAATGAATTTATTAATTGAATACAAAAAAGTCACTTATCTTTTAACAATAATTAATTACAACGCAAAGCATTTGTGAACACTGCAGCTGTCATTAGAGCAGTGAAAACATCGATTTAAAAAAAGACACTATTGAGTTTTTTTTTTCGGCAAATAATATTTTTCTTCATTTCATCATCTGTGAAAACGACAACAAATATAAAGTCAGAACATCGGCAGTAGCCGAAAACAGGTAGAAATAAACCAATAAAAACTATTAAACTAAGCCAGCAAAAAAATTGTCACGTTCAATGTTCTGACTCGCCAAGACGAAAACAAAAATCTTAAATTACAACAGCAAGATCGTAAAAAGCAAAGAGTACTACTTCCATCCAAGAGTTAAGGCACTTGAATTTAAAAGAAGAATGAAAGACAACAAAAGTGAATTTAAATCAATAACTCTAAAACTCTCTGTAATTCTCTAAGATCTTTTGAAGTACACTCAATATTTGGAAAAGCTTGAGACCTAGGCTTGAATGTCAACCAATGCAGATCAATTATTAGTTCAGTTTGAGACTCAAAACTTATCGGTCGGTCTTCTTCATTTATTGTAAAAACGATTTGTAATAAATTCGTGATAAATAAATTACATGAAATCAATTTTTTAACTTACGAATTATACAAACACTTATGTATTTATATAAATATGTACATAGGTTAGGTTATGTTGAACTTTACTGCTGTCGTGGGGGCCATTCAAAGGCCAGAGTGGTTCTTATTTATCCGGATGTTATTATATGGACTTAGAGATTGTTACGCCATTTTAAAGCCCTTGATGTTAATCGATTCGTGTTGGATTGAACTGTGTTTGGGATAGTTCATTTGCCCACTGTAAAGTGTGGCATAGAATGTCTAGATTGACTTTGCAGTTTTAGGAAGTGCAATTTGTAGCTTGTAGCCTAGCGTGTGTCGCATTCGTAATGCAATTTAAAAAGAATGAGAGCATGGTAGCAGAATATCAAAGAGTCCGTTACTGAGTCAGGCGTGTTCGTTGACCGCAAACATATTTAATAAAAGCCTATTGTACAAAAAGTTGTATTACCGATTCTCGAAATATTCAATCGGGACATCTGGTAAGGACATTTCACATTTCAGTATTTTTTTCTCGTGTCGACGCTGGAGGGTATTATGAAATTTAGTCAGAATTGTTACAACGTGCTTTTGCTGATGGGGCAAGGCTGCCTAGCCAGCCTCTCGAGGCGGGATTTCTTCCCAGGTGCCCACGGGTCGCACAACAAATGTCCAGTTGATTACAAAAAAAAAAAAATCAAAAAACTAAAAAAAAACAGCACGAAAAATAATCTTAGCGATCTCGGATCTACATAGGTCTTGATTCTAATAACACACCCGACAGAAATTTCCACATTCTCCTTGAACTACCCTGATATACTTTGGATGGCCTTTTCCACGTCACCCCTTCCCACCCCCAATGAGGACCGACATTCATAATTTTAAGCATCATTATCATTTTAATTCTCATACATATTGACATTACACAGATAATTAACAATTTTTGGTCACATTCAATTTCAGAGTATACAATAGACTAAAATAGATAGATAACGGAATTTTCCATGTGTATTTATATATACATATGTAAAACGTGAACATGTTTTATACATACTTTTTATTACATCTATTTCCCACTTGGAGCTCCAATAAGAATCAGGGCCTGAGACGAGTCGGATGTCAACCCCTACAAGGTTAATGCCTTCACTTTTCACCATATAGTTTTCGATATAATATTGGTTGCGTTCAGCAGAACACCATGATCACTGATAAGCGATGCATTTCTAACGATGGTTCTTTTTTTTTCTTTTTTTTTTAAACATTTCATCTTTCCAAGTGAACGGACGTGTTTTTTTTCTTGCGCTCTCGTATTGTATTAAAGATTGATTCTAACCACCAGGGTTAACTTAAATTTTCTTATTTGTGTTTATAACTTCCCGTTCACTTCGCGTGTGCATGCAACTATTCTAATTTGTGTACATAATTGGCTTTATTTTCCAATTTAGTTGTGCTGCTAGTGTTAGCTTTTGCATATTTTGCATTCCTTTTTGTGCCTTCTTCGTCTAGCTTTTGTTTGCGCCGTCGCAACAGCTAAACGTTTTATCTATCTATCTCCCACGCTCTCTCACTCTCTCGCTTTAGCGGTGCCGCTGCACTTCTTATCTCATCTGATCTCATTCGCTCTCTCGCTCTCGCTGAGAGTCTTCACTTCTTTCTTAATAGCTCTGTTGTTATTTTTTCAAAGTACAAGTACAGTGGTAAGTCCATATAATGTCCGGAAATATTGTCTGTTTCGTTAAAACCTGCAAAAAGGCAATTGCTGCAGGTGACCTTACAATCGGCTGCTGGCTGTGCGACAATGTCATGCACGCCAAGTGTATTGGAGTTGCAGCTCGGACGGTGGACGATGTAAAACAAAACATCGGCCTGCGTTTCTGTTGTGAGGCCTGTCGCGATGTAGAAAGGGAGATGATGTCTTTCATGCGGCAAACCAAAAGCGGTTTTAAGGGCATTTTAACGAGTGTTCATAAAACTCTTGATATGTTCTTGGCGCTGGACACCCAATTTAATAGCCGTACGCTATTAAATGAGTCTCCTAGGCGCAAAAAAACTGCTACTGGTGGGCAGCATGTAGACGGACCCCAACTACCTGCAACGGGCTCTCAGCAGCAGCCTCCATCGGCACAGCCCTCAACCTCAGCATTAATTCCAAGAGTGCTGAGATCGAGCGCTAGAAAAGATTCGGTACCCGAATGTGCAGCGGGAGTGCCCGTACCGCCGGTGATTTCTGTTTTGTCCCAAATATTGACCACTCAAAGTCCCGTGTTTAACGATATATCTGCCCAGGGTGTTAGACCCGGAATACCGACCGACAATGGAACCGCAGATAACCAATCTGCCTTGCCAAAAGCCCTTATAGCGGTTCCACCGACGAGACATATTTTTGTCTCGCGGCTCTCCCCTGACCAAACATCGGAAGATGTTCTCGCCTTTATACAAGGCAAAACCAGAGCCGAAAAATTAAGATAAAGGTGGAAAAGTTCAAATTTTCTTACGCAAGGGACATTTCATCTTTCAAAATAAGTGTCCCTAACGAGCTCTTTAACACTATTTGCTCTCCCAACTTCTGGCCAGAGTACATCGTTGTTAAGGAGTTCGAGGCGAAGAAAAAGAAAAAGCGGCCTGTAGGAATAACTCTTCCCAGGCCTGATGTTACCACTGCGCCTTCTACGTCTTCCAATCCCGACCCAAAAAACTAACCTACTGCTTAGGTATTTCCTATCAGAATGCAAAAGGCTTACGTAGTAAGCTTCCTAACTCATATTCTGATAGCCTTTCGTTTGCATCTCAGGTTATTGTGCTCACAGAAACCTGGTTAAAGCCGGAGATTCTGAGCTCCGAAGTTTTTCCAGCTGTGTTCACAGTATATTTTCTAGATCGCTCTATCAGACGCGGGGGTGGAGTTCTTATAGCGGTGGACTCCTCACTCACGTCAGAGTTATTAACGTTCGAGGAATGCAACGATGTTGAATTCCTCTGTGTGAAGCTATCTTTCAAAGGTAGCTCCATTTTTATTACCTGTTCCTACACACCTCCACTGTCGGAACTTCCTATTTATTGGAATCACCTTTCCGCTATTCAGATGGTTTCCAGTAGACTTTTGGATAGAGACCAGTTGGTAGTTCTAGGGGATTTTAATATCCCTGGTGCTATTTGGTGCTCAAATAATTCCACCAATACTCTCCATACACCCACACAACATGACTTTATCGCTGGCTTGTTTGACATTTCACTGTCTCAAGTCTACCATGTTCGAAATTCCTTACAGCGCTTGCTCGATCTTTGCTTCGTCTCTGATCCTGCGAGAGTCAGTTTAGCAAGGGTGGCGCCTCTGACGCAGCCCGAAGATCCTTATCATCCAACTTTCGATGTGACTCTTGATATTGGATGTGACGTACAGAATATTTCTGACCGTCCAGCCAATAAAGTCCTATGTTTTCGCAAATCGGACTTTGAACGGCTGAATAATTTTATAAACGAGTTCAATTGGTCCGATCTATACATGTGCACTGACATGGCAGTTGCCGTTGATATTTTCTACAGTGCCATGAATTCATTTTTTACTGAATGTGTTCCGTTATATTATCCGCCAAGCTCGAATAAACCGCCGTGGTTTACTAAAGAGTTGAGCCGACTTAAAAATAAAAAATCTAGACTGTATGCTAAATTTAAATTCACCGGTTCTCAATCTGCCCTTTCATCTTATTTATCAGCTCGGTCAAACTTTACCGTGCTGAACGCGCAGTGTTATAAAAACTTATTAACTCGTTGTAGGGCCCAGTTCTCACAGGACCCAAAACAGTTTTATAATTTCGTTAACACTAAACGTAAGCCTAAAACAAATCCTTCCACGCTTTCATTTGAAAATACTAATGCAAATAATGATCAGGCAATAGCCGATCTATTTTCGCAGTTTTTTCAAACAACCTATTCTAGCTCTTCGTATCTACACCAGACCTATTCCTACGACATACCCAAATCAAACTTAATTTTCTGTCCTAGCCTAAATGAAAGCCCTCTCCTTTTAATCGCCAGGTCCCGACGGAATTCCTGGCTGTGTACTCAGGTATTGTGCCGACGCCCTGTGCTATCCCCTTCTGAAATTGTTTACCTTGTCCTTGGAAACCTCCCACTTTCCCATTATTTGGAAGGAATCGTTTATTATTCCTCTCCACAAAAAATGTAGCAAATTGGATGCCAGCAATTATAGAGGAATCTCTAAGTTTTCGGCCAACCCTAAATTATTTGAAAACATTATCACACCTCACTTACAGCACCTTTGTAGATCGGATATTTCTCCATGTCAACATGGTTTTATGAAGCGAAGATCAACAACAACAAATCTTTTGGAGCTCTCTTCCTATATTATAAAGGGCTTCCATAATAATTGTCAGACAGATGTAATCTATACTGATTTCAGTAAAGCATTTGACTCTGTTAACCATTCTCTCCTCGTTAGAAAACTTGATTCAATGGGTTTTCCAAGTGATCTTCTTAATTGGATCTCAAGTTATTTGAATGGCAGGACGCAAAAGGACCTCTTTAAAAATAATTTATCCAATGTTCTAAGGGTTACATCTGGCGTCCCGCAAGGAAGCCATTTGGGACCCTTATTGTTTACATTATTTATAAATGACCTGCCCAAAGTCTTGACTAACTCCAGAGTACTTATGTACGCGGATGACGTCAAGCTTTGCGTGCAATACAGTGACGTTGCCTGCCAGTCGGATTTACAAACAGATCTTCATAATTTTCAAATTTGGTGCCGTGTAAACTTATTAAACTTAAATGACTTGAAATGCAAGCTAATGACATTCTTACGTGTCGTTCCTAAGCTTGCTACTTACACGATGAACTGCTGCTCTTTGGAAAGAATTAATTCTGTTGACGATTTGGGCATCCGCTTGGACCCAAAACTTGACTTTATTGATCATATTTCGTGTATGGTGAATAGAGCCAGGGGTGTGCTTGGATTTATTAAACGGTGGTCGAAAGAATTCAATGACCCCTATGTTACTAAATCCTTATATACTTCCTTAGTTCGTCCTATCCTAGAATATGGATGCTGCGTTTGGAGCCCTCAGTACGGCGTCCATAGTAAACGCATTGAGTCGGTTCAAAAGAACTTTTTACTTTTCGCTCTACGCGGTTTAAATTGGGATGCAAACCAAATATTACCTTCCTACTCTAATAGACTCCTATTAATAAAGTTGCCGTCCTTAGCCAATCGTAGAACGATGCTAGGGATAACTTTTATTTTTAACCTTATACATGGTGATGTGGAAAGTACTGACTTGTTGAGTCAGCTTAATTTCCATGTACCATGTAGAACTACTAGATCCTATATCCCATTAGTGTTGCGCCACTGTAGAACCTCCTTTGAACTGCATGAACCTTTTAGAGTGCTATGTGCACGTTGATGCACTAAGGTCAGTACATACAAGTGGCCCGTATGACACCAGGCACGTGCCTGTTTGGGTTAGGTGTTAGTAGGCGCGATGGAAAATATAGGACAGAATACGAGGAAAATTGACTACCGGCGTGCTGCCAGATTGTTAGCTTGCATGCTTACTAAGTGTGTTAGTATTAAAGATTTTAATTTGGGAAGGGAATCTACGTTAGAGATTATTGTGTACAAATCATTATAATTTGCACATAACACTCTAAAAGGTTCATGCAGTTCAAAGGAGGTCCTACAGTGGCGCAACACTAATGGGATATAAGATCTAGTGGTTTTTAAAGTTTATTAATAGGAGTCTACTAGAGTAGGAAGGTAATCTTTGGCTTGCATCCCAATTTAAACCGCGTAAAGCGAAAAGTAAAAAGTTCTTTTGAACCGACTCAATGCGTTTACTATGGACGCCGTACTGAGGGCTCCAAACGCAGCATCCATATTCTAGGATAGGACGAACTAAGGAAGTATATAAGGATTTAGTAACATAGGGGTCATTGAATTCTTTCGACCACCGTTTAATAAATCCAAGCACACCCCTGGCTCTATTCACCATAGACGAAATATGATCAATAAAGTCAAGTTTTGGGTCCAAGCGGACGCCCAAATCGTCAACTGTATTAATTCTTTCCAAAGGGCAGCCGTTCAGCGTGTAAGTAGCAAGCTTAGGAGCGACACGAGAGAATGTCATTAGCTTGCATTTCGAGCCATTTAAGTTTAATAAGTTTACACGCCACCAAGTTTGAAATTTATTAAGATCTGTTTGTAAATCCGACTGGCAGGCAACGTCATTGTATTGCACGCAAAGCTTGACGTCATCCGCGTACATAAGTACCTGGAGTTAGTCAAGACTTTGGGCAGGTCATTTATGAACAATGTAAACAATAAGGGTCCCAAATGGCTTCCTTGCGGGACACCAGATGTAACCCTTAGAATATAGGATAAATTATTCTTAAAGAGAACCTTTTGCGTCCTGCCATTCAAATAACTAGAGATCCAATTAAGAAGATCACTTGGAAAACCCATTGAATCGAGTTTTCTAACGAGGAGAGAATGATTAACAGAGTCAAATGCTTTACTGAAATCAGTATAGATTACATCTGTCTGACAATTATTATGGAAGCCCTTTATAATATAGGAAGAGAGCTCCAAAAGATTTGTTGTTGTTGATCTTCGCTTAATAAAACCATGTTGACATGGATAAATAACCGATCTACAAAGGTGCTGTAAATGAGGGGTGATAATATTTTCAAATAATTTTGGGATGGCCGACAACTTAGAGATTCCTCTATAATTGCTGGCATCCAATTTGCTACCTTTTTTGTGGAGAGGAATAATAAACGATTCCTTCCAAATAATGGGAAAGTGGGAGGTTTCTAAGGACAAGGTAAACAATTTCAGAAGGGGATAGCACAGGGCGTCGGCACAATACCTGAGCACACAGCCAGGAATTCCGTAGGGACCTGGCGAATAAACTGGCTTGACACGATGAAGATCTAAAAGGAGAGAGCTTTCGTTTAGGCTAGGACAGAAAATTAAGTTCGATTTGGGTATGTCGTAGGAATAAATCTGGTGTAAAGAAGAGCTTGAATAGGTTGTTTGAAAAAACTGCAAAAATAGATCGGCTATTGCCTGATCATTATTTGCGGTAGTATTTTCAAATGAAAGCGAGGAAGGATTTGTTTTAGGTTTACGTTTAGTGTTAACGAAATTATAAAACTGTTTTGGGTCCTGTGAGAACTGGGCCCTACAACGAGTTAAATAGTTTTTATAACACTGCGCGTTCAGCACGGTAAAGTTTGACCGAGCTGATAAATAAGATGAAAGGGCAGATTGAGAACCGGTGAATTTAAATTTAGCATACAGTCTAGATTTTTTATTTTTAAGTCGGCTCAACTCTTTAGTAAACCATGGCGGTTTATTCGAGCTTGGCGGATAATATAACGGAACACATTCAGTAAAAAATGAATTCATAGCACTGTAGAAAATATCAACGGCAACTGCCATGTCAGTGCACATGTATAGATCGGACCAATTGAACTCGTTTATAAAATTATTCAGCCGTTCAAAGTCCGTTTTGCGAAAACATAGGACTTTATTGGCTGGACGGTCAGAAATATTCTGTACGTCACACCCAATATCAAGAGTCACATCAGAGGCGCCACCCTTGCTAAACTGACTCTCGCAGGATCAGAGACGAAGCAAAGATCAAGCAAGCGCTGTAAGGAATTTCGCACATGGTTGACTTGAGACAGCGAAATGTCAAACAAGCCATCGATAAAGTCATGTTGTGTAGATGTATTGAGAGTATTGGTGGAATTATTCGAGCACCAAATAGCACCAGGGATATTAAAATCTCCTAGAACTACCAACTGGTCTCTATCCAAAAGTCTACTGGAAACCATCTGAATAGCGGAAAGGTGATTCCAATAAATAGGAAGTTCCGACAGTGGAGGTATGTAGGAACAGGTAATAAAAATGGAGCTACCTTTGATAGATAGCTTCACACAGAGGAATTCAACATCGTTGCATTCCTCGAAGGTTAATAATTCTGACGTGAGTGAGGAGTCCACCGCTATAAGAACTCCACCCCCGCGTCTGATAGAGCGATCTAGCCGATATACCGTGAACACAGCTGGAAAAACTTCAGAGCTCAGAATCTCCGGCTTTAACCAGGTTTCTGTGAGCACAATAACCTGAGATGCAAACGAAAGGCTATCAGAATACAAGTTAGGAAGCTTACTACGTAAGCCTTTTGCATTCTGATAGGAAATACCTAAGCAGTAGGTTAGTTTTTTGGGTCGGGATTGGAAGACGTAGAAGGCGCAGTGGTAACATCAGGCCTGGGAAGAGTTATTCCTACAGGCCGCTTTTTCTTTTTCTTCGCCTCGAACTCCTTAACAACTATGTACTCTGGCAGAAGTTGGGAGAGCAAATTGTGTTAAAGAGCTCGTTAGGGACATTTATTTTGAAAGATGAAATGTCCCTTGCGTAAGAAAATTTGAACTTTTCCACCTTTATCTTAATTTTTTCGGCTCTGGTTTTGCCTTGTATAAAGGCGAGAACATCTTCCGATGTTTGGTCAGATGAGAGCCGCGAGACAAAAATATGTCTCGTCGGTGGAACCGCTATAAGGGCTTTTGGCAAGGCAGATTGGTTATCTGCGGTTCCATTGTCGGTCGGTATTCCGGGCCTAACACCCTGGGCAGATATATCGTTAAACACGGGACTTTGAGTGGTCAATATTTGGGACAAAACAGAAATCACCGGCGGTACGGGCACTCCCGCTGCACATTCGGATACCGAATCTTTCCTAGCGCTCGATCTCAGCACTCTTGGAATTAATGCTGAGGTCGAGGGCTGTGCCGATGGAGGCTGCTGCTGAGAGCCCGTTGCAGGTAGTTGGGGTCCGTCTACATGCTGCCCACCAGTAGCAGTTTTTTTGCGCCTAGGAGACTCATTTAATAGCGTACGGCTATTAAATTGGGTGTCCAGCGCCAAGAACATATCAAGAGTTTTACGAAAACTCGTTAAAATGCCGTCATTTCCCTTTCTACATCGCGACAGGCCTCACAGCAGTAACGCAGGCCGATGTTTTTCCTTACATCGTCCACCGTCCGAGCTGCAACTCCAATACACTTGGCGTGCATGACGTTGTCGCACAGCCAGCAGCCGATTGTAAGGTCACCTGCAACAATTGCCTTTTTGCAGGTTTTAACGGAACAGACAATATTTGAGGACATTTTAGCGACTTACCACTGTACTTTCAATTGAAAAAAACAACAGAGCTATGAAGAAAGAAGCGAGAGCGAGAGCGAGAGAGCGTAATAGATTAGATAAGATAAGAAGTGTAGCGGCTTAACTAAAGCGAGAGAGTTGGAGAGCGTGGGAGATAAATAGATGAAACGTTTAGCTGTTGCGACGGCGCAAACAAAAGCTAGACGAAGAAGGCACAAAAAGGAATTCAAAATATGCAAAAGCTAGCACTAGCAGCACAACTAAATTGGAGAATAAAACCAATTATATACACAAAATTAGGATAGCTGCATGCACACGCGAAGTGAACGGGAAGTTATAAACACAAATTAGAAAATTTAAGTTAACCCCGGTGGTTAGATTGAAACTTTAACACAAAACGAGAGCGCAAGAAAAAAACACGTCCGTTCACTTGGAAAGATGATAAGTATTGTTTAGTAAAGCTTTTATTTGCGGTGAGAACAAGTACTGATTTTATTAATAAAACTTAACGGTATTTTTAGCTAAAAATGGTTTTTAAGAAATAGTGTGTAAGAAGAATTGTGGAGTATAAACATTGTTGCTTATAACTTATACCGCGACTTAAACAGGTGTTCAACCTACACTAATGTTTAACGAGAAACTCGGTGTGGTGGTGCTTCAGATTGCTAGTTCGTATATTTTGAATATTTTGGCTGTATTTTCTTTAACTGTCTGGAACACCTGTTTTATGTCAATCTTAGCTTTTGTTTTACTGATAATAGTGCTGAATGTGTTTACGATTAATTCTGAAGGTATTCCGCTGGACACAGCTTGACGCTCTATAGGAATGTGAGTGGAAAATATCCATCTGTTTCGTTGAGAAGTTGTTACCCACAACGTTTTAGCGTATCAGTCTTGTGGATAAACAACTGATTCAAATCACACCGCTTTTCCACGCTAAATGTGGCTTGCTGATTAAAGCATATATGTGTGCTCAGCCTTTGGCAACTAAGACAGTGCTCAAACTCGCCCTTGGTGAATCCCATGAACTGATCTCTATTGGCATTCACGGCTGTTTTAAGGCTAAACTCTTTCCAGCTTCCTGCTGTAACGGAACTGCCTTTCTTTGGGCAACGCCGGGCTAGCTCAGGGTGCCCAGGGCTGGGTCCGACCCAAGGCCCGCAGTCCGCACAATTTAAAATACCGAATTAATCGGACGTCTCGGACTAAACTACAAGTGTCATCACTAACAATACAAAAAGGTAAACAAACAACAAAAATTAAGCTGCTGGGTTGAATTTGTGGCTTGGCTGGTTCCGCCACGACGCGCCCACCCATCCAGTGATGCCTCCTCCACATTTCGGGGCATCACCCATCTCCGGCATGTCGGAGCTTACTCCAGGAGGTCTAGCGACTGGCCCATCTCCTCCCAGGTAAAACTTACTCCATTTTCATTTTAATCTTTTACTGGCTATTGATTATAAATTTTTGGCATCTTACATCTAACGGAGTTACAAATATGGTTTTAGGCGCCAACTCGTCCACGGCGAGAACGTGGCCTCAGCCAGGGATGCGCTTGCACCAAGGCTGCCTTTTATTGGGGACCGACAACGTTGGCGGAGGAGAAGCTTTTCGGCCACCAATTGGCCACGATTGGCTAAGAGCTTCTTAATTGCTTCTTCTCCGTTCCCCAATTGGTCGCAGCGCATGGGTTGCACCAGCTATCCCATCTCGCCCTGGTTTGGCGCCGGGTGGTAAGGGCTGCCCGCAGGTCGGCGGCAGCTGCCTGGGCAGAAATTAATACGCAATTCGCCCCTTATTTCGTCCCATCCGGAACGGACTCACCGGATGGTAGCAGCTGAAGTGAATTTCCTGCAGTGGCTCAGCCGGCTGCTTTGGGTGTCGGAACTGTGTTGCGGCGGCGGCTCAGCGGATCTGGGGTCGTCTTTGGGCTGCGACGGCTCCGAAGTTGGCTCCGGCCGGCGGACTTGGCTTGCGGCGGCGGCGACGCGGTGGCCAGCAGCTCGGGCGACGGCTCTGGGAAAACGGCACTGGGTGCCTCTGAGGCGACGGCTCAGGAAAACGGCACTGGGTGGCTCTGAGGCGACGGCTCAGGGAAACGGCACTGGGTGGCGATCGGTCACGTCTCCAACTTGATTCCGGGATCACGTTTTTTTCTTTCCGAAGTTAACCGCCCACGGTATCCATCCAGATTTTTTCTCCTCGTTTTTTCCGCTCGCACTTCCCTTTATAGCCCGGTTCCTTTCCTCTGTTCCAGACTCCAGCCGTTACTTTTTCATCGCCCTTGCTGAGAGAAAGGGCAAGAACCCTTTCTCTTAGGCCGCTTCGAACTTCCCGGTTCGCTCATTTTCCTCGCCCCCTCCTGGTCCAACCAATTTCACCTATCGATATATCGATAGTCCTTCAGCCCGTTCCCTTCCGAAATGCAACACTGCATTCCATGTTGGAATGGAATATTTAATTAATAACTTACAATTTTTTTACGAATAAATCACATTTTCGTTAAAAATCATAATTATGAATTTAATTACATTGCGATACCAAGTATAAACATTTAAAACCAAATTTTCTTTTCCGGAATTTAGTCAATATTTTCACCACCCTCGGAGTCGATGAAGTGCTAAAATTATCGAATAAGCAGTTTGAATGGGTTGTTGCCGATATTTTCATTAATTCAGTCAATTAATCGCATATGGAGTCCCCTAAATATTAAACATTTCCAATTGCCTAAACATTGTCTTGTATCGTTTATTGTAATGGTTTCGTTACCATGGTGGCTTCAAAACCGGATTTCTATTAAACGTGCTAACATCATTGCTGGCTATACTTTCTATTATAAATTAGAAGAATCAAGTTGCATTACAAATAAAAAACCTTTAAGTGTACATATACAAAAGCATTCCTTCTTTTTTTTTGGTTTCCTAAATAAATCTTTTATAGGTACAATGATTTTAGATTATAGGTATACTGCTGTATCAATTATGATAAACTGTAATAAAAAGTCAACTTAATACTTTGGGCAAACAGGCTATTAATGGCATTCACTACAAGCCCACCCAACTTTATAAGATTGGTATTATTGCGCTTAATATATGGAATCGCCTCTAGTATGGGTATAGAAGATAAATTAGAGGAGTCATTTATTGGTGTGTTATACCTCCAGGCGCTAACGATGCACTTGAACTTGATGATACTGACAATGAAGGGATAATAATGTATTGAAATTCAAATTAAATTTCATATTTAGATTATTAATAAAAATGTTGTTTATGGAAATAAGCCTATCTCACTTCTTTATTATTTCAGACCCTGTTCGATAAGGCAAGCGCAACAATGCAATCCCATGGTATTGTAGCAAGAATCTTTTGCGTACGAATTAAAGTCAAAAAAAAAACTTTGTGTTACGATATCGTGTACAATTCAACGGATTAATCTGCTAAAAACACGCATATTAGAAACAAATGTTATCTCCCGTTCTTGCGCTCCCGTGTACATCGGACCTTAGCGCACTGCCCGACGAGCGAATCTATGTGGCCGAAACCCCGCTCCCGAGTTCCCGAGCTGCTAAACGAGCTGAGGGACGGTGAGTTCGCGCTCCACTTCTCGGGCGCGCTTTCGCAGTGTTAACCTGGGCTTATCGGTCGGGATCGCGGCCCTTATTTTTAAGCTAATAGTGCCATGTATGCAGCCTATAAAGCTGACACGCTGAAATCACCCCTGACGGGTTTTCTTCGTTTCGTGACGTGGGATTTGTGGCTTCAACCTTATAACTCTTTTTTGCAGTAGTTGAAATTTTCCAATTTACCTTCGTCATCGATCGTCAAAAGTTTACATCCGTGTCCGTATTGTGTGCGCCGCCAAATTCCTCGCCGTTTCCTTCGGTCCTCATTGTCCATCCACTTGCCAACATACACACACACACGCCTTCTAAGCTTTTGCACATATTTCTGTGCTAAATCCTCCGTGAACAGAGAAATTGTGTTGTGAGAAAAAGAGCATCATTAATATCGGCCAGCCGGTGTACACTTACATCGCGAGGTTTTCCTGTTCGCCCAACAGTACGTCAATGTCCCAATAAATGCCTTTACACATGCATAAATGCATGCCTATATATTTTCTGCCTCCGATTCAAGGAACTAACATCCGACAAATATAATCAAAAAAAATTTAAGAGGGCAAAACATGCAGCGATAAGATCCAAACGCAAACGTAAGTGTTTTTAGCCGCCGCTTTGCCGACGGCATATCCCAATGAGTTCATTTCTTCTGAGCAAAAGCCAAGGGCTTATTTGAATCGTTTCGGCTCCGTATTAAATAAAAAATTTAATCAGTAATGAATTATCCATTACGGGATACATCCACAATTCGTGACCAATGTTCTAAGCACAGAATATAAACAAACCTCCACGTCCGAGCTACGCAATAGAGAACAAATATTAAGGGAAAAATACATAGATAAACAAATAATACAAAATAATATTAATAAAATAAATTCCTAAGCTACCATACTACCATCCATATTTATATATTCTAAAATACATCAAGAATTTTAATTTCTAATAAAAATTAATTCCCATAAAAGAGAAAGAGAACATACTCCATAGTTTGGTCTGACTTCAATATTTTAAAACCTAAGACATTTCAACCAGTGATGCCAATATTAAAAAAAAAAAGACAGATTGACAAAAAAAAACAGGTAAATATAGGATGAAAATATTAATAAAAGGATAGAAAAAAGGACAAAAAGTTTGCTTACAGTAATTTTATAATATTGTTATTAAGATAATAGTTTTAAGTCATCTTCGATTATTTTTCCTTCGTCATTATTGCTGTCCTCATAAGCAGCCATGGAGCACCATGGAGGCACTTGGTAATGTTAAGTGCGTCTCCACTTTCAATTGAAACAAGTGAAAGGAACGTCGATTGAATTTTCTCGCAATAAGCGCTGCAATATATTATAGCAACCCCTGAAAACACAAAAATTTAAATATGTATATTAGGCTACATTAACGACTGTTACTTACCTAGAAGCTTGGTTATACTTATATCGGTAGACTCGTCAATTAACAGACTGAACTTTTCGTTGCCCAGGTCAAGACGCAGATCTTCATTAAAGTGCACAGACAATACATTTTTAATAAGGTTAGTGCACTTGGTTCTGTGTAATTTAACCTTCTTCGCGCCAAAATGTGTTTTCAACAATTCACTTAGGTGACCAACCGGCTAAATAGCACAATACTGGGCTATAAACATAGCTATCGCAGCTTCTTTGCGACAAGTTTCTGAAGATTTGACCAGCTCGAAACAAATTTTACTTTGTTTCACCAAACTTGATGTGCATGTTTTTTTGTCGTCATGTGCGCTCTTATTTGGTCAATTCTACAGTTAATACTGAATTTGCAGTTTTTGCAATAAGCCTTGTTATTGTCTGAATTATGTCGGCTAATCCAATCTTTAAAATCGGGCTGCAGTAGCCAGCAATCCCGAAACTTTTGCTTGTTCACTTTGTAACGGAACTACATCCTTTCTCGGGCAACGCCAGGCTAGCTCAGTAGGCCCAGGGCTGGGTCCTACCCAATTCTACCTGTCCCTATCGATATATCGATAGTCCTTCAGTCAGTTCCCACCCGAAATGCAACACCACCCAAGGATATGGAGAGCTCCTCCCGGCTTCCAGCGGCTCGACAGGATCATTGGGAGCATTTATATCGGTATCTCCAGCGCAGCGTACGGTGCCCAACGCGGGACCCACGCCTTACGGGAAGTACCCTTTCTCCAGTGTCTGGTCCATGTGTACTTTATGATCCCTCTTCCAGGTCACACGCGGATATCTTTGGCGTGGTATACATCCAAACTCCGGCCCTGCATGTCTTCGAGCTCGTACGCGTTGCTTCCTATCGTCCTCACCACCCTGGCCTTGAGGAACTTCTTGGCAAACTTGGAGTTAAATTGCCTTCCGAAGTCGCTAAGAACGAAATTCCGGCGATACATCTCCTGGCCTGGCTTTGCGGCGAACTCTCTGGCCCTCTGGTTATAGCGTTGGCGACAACGATCGTACGAGGCCTCCAGACACTTGCGCACCTTCTCCTGCACGACTCGGAGCTTGTCAGCCATTGGCATACCGGCCATCTCGTGGTCGCACAGAGACTGCAGCTTCCTGGCCAATCAGTAGCTGGAACCATGTAGGAACATGTGATGTCCGAAAAGCGTGAAAAACGGTGCTTCGCCCGTAGCCGAGTGGACTGCGTTCCGGAGGGCCACTTCGATCTCGGGAAGGTAGGCATCCCATTCCCTATGATCGTTCTCCAGGAACCCTCGGATAGCCGCCAGAACGCTCCGATTCACTCGTTCCGCTGCGTTGCTCTGTGGAGAGTATATCGGTATATATATTTAAATGCCGAATCCCAAAGCTCTCCATGGCCTCCTCGAAGATCTTCGACACAAACTGAGGAAATCCACAACATTCGAGGCTTTCGCTTCCTTCATGGCCCTCAGGAACGTGTATTTGGAAAAGGTGTCCACCACAATGAAGATCCAGGCATGCCCTTTCTTCGACCTCGGGTGCTTGCCAAGGAAGTCGATGTACAGCTTCTGGAATGGCCGCTCAGTCTGTACTCGCTCACCGATTCCGACCGTCATACGGTGATTCGGCGCCTTCGACTCCTTGCAGACCTGACATCTTCGAACAAATTCCCGAACCTGCAGCACCATCCCGGGCCAGTAGAACTGCCGCCGAAGGATCTCCAGTGTCTTCCCCATTCCGCCGTGAGCTGCCTTTGGGTCCGTATGGGCTCGCTCTACCAGGCTGTGGGTCAGACTCGGCGGTATCCAGAGCTTCCACGCTGATCCGTCCACCTCGTCGTCCAAAGTTGCCGGGGAGGTTCTCTTGAAGATGAGCCCGTCCTCAATCCTAAGATCCGGTAAGTTATCCTCGTTGCCCAGGATCTCTTAGACTAACTCCTGGTACTCCTTTTCAGCAAATTCGGTGGTCTCAAAACCCAGCAACTCTGTCAGGTCCACAGAGATCTCCTCCACGCATCGCGAAAGCGTGTCTGCCACCACGTTCTCGCTGCCTTTTCGGTGTTCTATGGTAAAGTTGAAACCCTGGAGCTGCAGAGACCACCTGGCCAGGCGTCCCGACAGATCTTTCATGGACATCAACCACTTCAAGCTGGCTGATCCGTGATGCACGTAAACGGCATGCCTTCCACGTATGGTCGGAACTTCCGGATCGCCAGGAGAGCTGCCAGGCACTCTTTCTCGGTGACGGTGTAATTCACCTGATGTTTGTTCATCTTTGCGGAGAAGAATGCTATCGGCTGCTCCTGGCTGTCCTCGTTCTTTTTGGAAAAGAACGGCTCCAACCCCGATGTGTGATGCGTCACACTGAATATAAAAGTGCCGCTTGAAATCGGCGTGCACCAGTACTGGTGCCGTGGTTAGCGCCATCTTCAAGGCTTCAACCGCCAGCTGCGCTTCCGGACTCAATGAAAACTTGTTTCCAGTTTTTTTGAGGGATTCAGTCAACGACGCTGCTAGTGTTGCGAAGTTTCGAACGAATCTCCGATACCAGCCTGCTATTCCCAGAAACGCGCGCTCCTCCTTCATCGACCTCGGCTCCGGCATCCTCCTGATTGTTGCCACTCTACCGGGATCCATGCTCAGACGACCTCCACCCACGACGAAACCCGAATAAGTCAAAGACTTGAAGCAGAATTTCGATTTATTCATGCCGATAGTTAATCCTGCTTCTCTTAGGCATTCGGCGACCCGTCGTAGGTATCGGAAGTGCGTCTCGATGTCCGGGGCCAGAATGAGCAGATCGTCCAAGTATACAAATACGTTGGATCGGATCTCGGCTGGGATTACTCGATCCATGAGTATCACCAGCCTCTGTGCCGCATTACAGAGCCCGAAAGGCATCACCCTGAATTGTTAGAGGGGTCGACCAGGAACTGTGAACGCGGTCAACACCTTGCTCTTCTCGTCCAGTTCGAGCTGCCAGAACGCAAATTTCAAATCCACGCTGGAGATGAACGCCGTTTGATCGATTCTGGACAGGATTCCATCGATACTAGGCAAGGGGTAAGCGTCCTTGACGGTTACGTGATTTAGTTTCCTGGCGTCTAAACAAAATCTATCCTTTCCAGGCTTCGACACCACCGTCATCCGGTTGCTCCAAGGGCTCTTGCTCTCCTCGATGACTCCCAGGGCTAGCATCTTGTCGAATTCGTCCTCGACCACCTTTTGCTTCGCTGGAGACATAGGGTAGGGTCGGTCTTTGAAAATTTTGGCGCCTTCCACCAGCTCTATGGAGTGTTTCTCCAGGCCAGTCGTTCCCAAACCATCCTTCTCGAAGGTGAGGAACCTCTGCTTGATTGCCTCTAGCGCTCGGTTCTCGGCTTCAGATAATGTCCAGGATTCGGGGTCAGTCTTTTTCTCGTTGTCATCTTCCTGGTCGGCGTAGTGCTCCATCTCCCTGGCATGAACTTCTTCGGCCTTCTTCACCACTTGAACCGGGATATTTCCAACTACGCCCGGAGCCAGGTCGCCTGTTCCAGATAAGGGCACAGATAGAAATGAATGTTTTCTACCCTTCCCTCATACTCCACAGGTACCTCTATCCGTCAGATGATTGACCGATCCTCTCCAGCGGCAGTTCGCACCACCGAGAATTATTAGAATTAGAATTATCCTTAACGCCTATCTTTTCATTTTTAAGGTTTCCTACTGCGCGGAATTCTGCGTTGGGCGAGCCCATTCCGCTCTGGGATCGCCAAGCCGTCCGTTTCGCATACAATTCGGCCACTTCGGAGCGACGGTGTCGGCCTTTCCGCAACGGAAACAAAAAACTTTGTTCAACTCCTGCCCGCAATCCCGAAAACCGTGGTCCGTGGCTCCACAATTCCAGCAGCCAGCCCGAAAGGATTTCGAGGCCGCTCCCGGACTTCCTGCACTTCCAGTGGTTGCTCATCTTCATCCTCCTCTGGCTCTGGAGCAAACGCCTCACTGACTCGGTTCCGTTCCGCTCCTTGGTAGCGCGTTGGTGGTGGGAATTGGGCCCGAGCTCTGCGTCCGAAGGTACGCTCCACCTCGAGGCTCTCCTGCCGCAACTTATCCACAGTGAGTAGCTCCATCGCATACATGAAGCGAGCGATCCCTTCTCTTAACCATTTTTTCATCACCTTAACCAGGTGACGCTCCGGCATCGGCTTCTTCAGGCGAGAAGCAAGGGTTTGCATCGCATGCTGGTAATCATCTACGCTCTCCCCTGGTTGTTGCTCCCGCTGCAGTAGCTGATGCATCCGCTGATGCTCCGTCTCGTGGCTCTGGAATCGATCTAGCAGCTGTCCAGTCGGTGCTGCTGCACGTGGATCCAAAACCACTCCAGGGCCCTATCCGTTAGCAGCGTGTGGAAATTTCTCATGACCTCGGCCCACGAGCAACGCGATTGCCTCTGGAGGTACTCCAAGCGAAACAGGAAGCCTTCGATGTGGTTCCGCTCGTCCTCACCGCTGAACGAGACGTTCCACCTATCCACCCTTGTGACCTGGGGACTGACTCCTGCATCCCAGTTGACGTACGCCCGTTCGTCACGGAATCCGCCGGCGCGGCGGTCCTCGACACGCCAGTTCCGACCAACGCTGTCATCCCGACGCGTCTCCTCAACCTCGATGGAACCGACGGGGCTGAATGAGTAGATCTCGGCTGGATCTGGCGCCCTCTTGGGCGGCTTCGGCGGAACTCGTGGCGTAGGCCTCGTTGCATGACCGGCGGACGTCTGTCTATGCCTGGGTACCGCTCCGCGGGCGTCGTGCACGGGCTTCCTCGCTCGTCCAAACGGAGGTGGTGGCTGCTGTGGGCGCTGTTGTTGTCCTGTTGCTGTCGACTGCTGCTGCTGACTCTCGATCCCTCCAGGTAAGTGCTGCTGCTTTGTGGCGTGGTGGAGGTCGTCTGAGCATGGATCCCGGTAGAGTGGTGGCAATCAGGAGGATGCCGGAGCCGAGGTCGATGAAGGAGGAGCGCGCGTTTCTGGGAATAGCAGGCTGGTATCGGAGATTCGTTCGAAACTTCGCAACACTAGCAGCGTCGTTGACTGAATCCCTCAAAAAAACTGGAAACAAGTTTTCATTGAGTCCGGAAGCGCAGCTGGCAGTGGAAGCCTTGAAGATGGCACTAACCACGGCACCAGTCCTGGTCCACGCCGATTTCAAGCGGCACTTTTATATTCAGTGTGACGCATCGCACACATCGGGGTTGGAGCCGTTCTTTTCCAAAAAGAACGAGGACAGCCAGGAGCAGCCGATAGCATTCTTCTCCGCAAAGATGAACAAGCATCAGGTAATTACACCGTCACCGAGAAAGAGTGCCTGGCAGCTCTCCTGGCGATCCGGAAGTTCCGACCATACGTGGAAGGCATGCCGTTTACGTGCATCACGGATCAGCCAGCTTGAAGTGGTTGATGTCCATGAAAGATCTGTCGGGACGCCTGGCCAGGTGGTCTCTGCAGCTCCAGGGTTTCAACTTTACCATAGAACACCGGAAAGGCAGCGAGAACGTGGTGGCAGACACGCTTTCGCGATGCGTGGAGGAGATCTCTGTGGACCTGACAGAGTTGCTGGGTTTTGAGACCACCGAATTTGCTGAAAAGGAGTACCAGGAGTTAGTCTAAGAGATCCTGGGCAACGAGGATAACTTACCGGATCTTAGGATTGAGGACGGGCTCATCTTCAAGAGAACCTCCCCGGCAACTTTGGACGACGAGGTGGACGGATCAGCGTGGAAGCTCTGGATACCGCCGAGTCTGACCCACAGCCTGGTAGAGCGAGCCCATACGGACCCAAAGGCAGCTCACGGCGGAATGGGGAAGACACTGGAGATCCTTCGGCGGCAGTTCTACTGGCCCGGGATGGTGCTGCAGGTTCGGGAATTTGTTCGAAGATGTCAGGTCTGCAAGGAGTCGAAGGCGCCGAATCACCGTATGACGGTCGGAATCGGTGAGCGAGTACAGACTGAGCGGCCATTCCAGAAGCTGTACATCGACTTCCTTGGCAAGTACCCGAGGTCGAAGAAAGGGCATGCCTGGATCTTCATTGTGGTGGACACCTTTTCCAAATACACGTTCCTGAGGGCCATGAAGGAAGCGAAAGCCTCGAATGTTGTGGATTTCCTCATAAACGAGGTCTTCTACAAGTTCGGGGTCCCAGAGATCGTGCATTCGGACAATGGACGACAGTTTGTGTCTAAGATCTTCGAGGAAGCCATGGAGAGCTTTGGGATTCGGCATTTAAATATATATACCGATATACTCTCCACAGAGCAACGCAGCGGAACGAGTGAATCGGAGCGTTCTGGCGGCTATCCGAGGGTTCCTGGAGAACGATCATAGGGAATGGGATGCCTACCTTCCCGAGATCGAAGTGGCCCTCCGGAACGCAGTCCACTCGGCTACGGGCGAAGCACCGTTTTTCACGCTTTTCGGAGATCACATGTTCCTACATGGTTTCAGCTACTGATTGGCCAGGAAGCTGCAGTCTCTGTGCGACCACGAGATGGCCGGTATGCCAATGGCTGACAAGCTCCGAGTCGTGCAGGAGAAGGTGCGCAAGTGTCTGGAGGCCTCGTACGATCGTTGTCGCCAACGCTATAACCAGAGGGCCAGAGAGTTCGCCGCAAAGCCAGGCCAGGAGGTGTATCGCTGGAATTTCGTTCTTAGCGACTTCGAAAGGCAATTTAACTCCAAGTTTGCCAAGAAGTTCCTCAAGGCCAGGGTGGTGAGGACGATAGGAAGCAACGCGTACGAGCTCGAAGACATGCAGGGCCGGAGTTTGGATGTATACCACGCCAAAGATATCCGCGTGTGACCTGGAAGAGGGATCATAAAGTACACATGGACCAGACACTGGAGAAAGGGTACTTCCCGTAAGGCGTGGGTCCCGCGTTGGGCACCGTACGGAACTGCGCTGGAGATACCGAACTAAATGCTCCCAATGATCCTGTCGAGCCGCTGGAAGCCGGGAGGAGCTCTCCATATCCTTGGGTGGTGTTGCATTTTGGATGGGAACTGACTGAAGGACTATCGATATATCGATAGGGACAGGTAGAATTGGTAGGACCAGGAGGGGGCGAGGAAATTGAGCGAACCGGGAAATTTGAATGCGGCCTAAGAGAAAGGGTTCTTGCCCTTTCTCTCGGCAAAGGCAATGAAGGAACAGGAAAAGTAACGGCTGGACTTCTGGAACAGAGGGAAGGAACCGGGGCTATAAATGGAGGTGGTAATGGAAAAAACCCGGAGAACAGAAAATTTTTGGATGAAAACGTGTGCGACTAATTTCGCGAAAAAGTCGAGAAGATGGAACGTACCACGAGGAAAAGTTGGACGACGTGACCGATCGCCGCCTCCATTTCGTAGCCCAGAGCCACCTCAGTGCTGCCGCGTCAGAGCCGCCTGAGTTCCGTCGCCTCATTGCCGCCGCCTCCATTCCGTAGCCCAGAGCCGCCCAGTTCCGTCGCCTCAGAGCCGCCGCCTCCATTCCGTCGCCTCAGTGCCGCCGTGTCAGTGCCGCCGCGTCAGAGCCGCCTCAGCGCCGCCACAGAGCCGCTGCACCGCCTAAATCACCGCAGTAGCCGGAGCCGTAGCCGAAGCCGCCGTAGTGCCCCTAGCCGCCGAAGCGTGGCCGGAGCCAACACCGCAGTAGCCGGAGCCGGGCTTGCCGCCGCCTCACGTGGCCGGAGCCATCACCGCAGTAGCCGGAGCCGTAGCCGAAGCCGCCGTAGTGCCCATAGCCGACGAAGCGTGGCCGGAGCCAACACCGCAGTAGCCGGAGCCGCGAACACCCATACTCCTATATTTCTCTTGGAGCTCCAGCAGGGATTAGGGAACAAAGAAGGGAAACATAATTTTGTGGCCGATTGAGGCCGAATCATTGAAGGCTTCTCCTCCGGTAGTTTTGAGTCCCCAAAAGAGGCCTTGGCGCAAGCGCATCCTTGGCTAAGGCCACGCTCTTGCCGGGAGTGGGTTGATGACCAATAGCCAAAAAGAAGTATACGTTTGTGAACGTAAACTAAAATAAAATATTATTATGAAAATGGAGTAGACCAGTTTACCTGGGGGAGATGAGCCGGTCGCCAGGCCGCCTGGAATAGGCTCCGGTCCGCCGGAGATGGGTGATGCCCCTAGATAACCAGGAGGCATCACAGGATGCCTCTGTTTTTTCTGTTTTTGTTGTAATTAGTGATGAGAGTTGTGTTTTGTGGGGAGTGTTGTCAGAGACGTCCGATTTGTTCCGATTATTTAATTGTGCGGACTGCGGGCATTGGGTCGGACCCAGCCCTGGGCCTACTGAGCTAGCCTGGCGTTGCCCGAGAAAGGATGCAGTTCCGTTACAATAGAGTTGTTTTTCGATGAATTTTTTACCAAACTATCGATATAAGTATGGCAGCCGCGAAAAGTTGCCACCTGTTTCATATTTTACAGCTGATAATAAATTTAAATTGGAGCGCAAAAGCAACTATTTTAGAAAAAAAGAATTAATATTAGATTTAAAAAAAGGACAGATTTTCGGATGAGAAATCTTAAAAAAAAGGACAGATTTCAGGTATGCGGATGATTTTCAATTTTTACCGGATAAAGCGTTAAAAACAGGACAGATCTGTCCGGAAAAAGGACAAATTGGAAACACTTATTTGAACCACTTCTTCGGAAAGTTTCTCCTCTCCGACACCTGAACTCTAGTGGCAACAAGTTAAATTTGTTCTGGGGCACACATTAACACTTCTGCCACTACCGAATCTGCAAAATTGTTTCCCTACATATGCCAAGTCCATAGCGATCAGATTGAGACCTTGTGGGAAAATGTGGAAAAGAGCTATAAAAGCAGCTCCGATCTTCTTTCCGTGTCTGCTGACTGTACGGCCACCGTGACAGTGATGGAACCCAAGTAAAAGTATTGTAACTCCGTCTATTCAAGATGTGTTGCCCAACTTCAAGAAGCAACAGAGAAGGGAGCCTTCCAGTATACCCAGACCAACCCACCATCCCACCCCCCAGTCTGCCACCAGTGGACACCGAAGATTTCGCTGTTGACAGTCTTCGGTGGCCCACGTTCAAAAACCTTATCACTGCGATATTTATTCACAACTCGCGTCTCACCTACTATCCACTTAAGTCGGCCACTGCGAGCGCCTTAGAGCGCCGTCTTCATTCTTCCGAAGAGTGACTCCAGCGTACAAACGGTGTGACCTTTGTGCCCCGAAAAACCACCTCGTGTTTACATGTATGCGAGCGATCAGATTTCGTCCGAAGAAAGCAACTCTGCTTGCTAAGAATCCGCTATTGTTCCAACTGTTTGGCCCACGAACATTCCCAAGGCAAGTTCCGCAGTTGTGACCGATGCAACCCTTGCCATTAACATCATTCATGTTAAGGGGCCCCTAGCGGCGGCCGGTGCGCATCCACTGTCCACCGAGCTTCCAAGACCTCGGCAGTTATGCGCACCCGTATGCATCGGGCCTTCGCGCAGTGCCAGGCGAACGAATCTACATTCCCGATCGAGCGCCCCCAAGTTCCCGACCTTCATTCACTGCTAAACGAGCTGAGGGGCGACTCTCGCACTGTTAAGCTGGGCTTATCGGTCGGAGCCCGGTCTTTATGTTTAAGCTAGTTTAGTTTTATGTAAGTAGCGAAATAAAGCCGACACGCTGAAATCAATCCACGACGCACCAGAATTTTTTTCATTTTAACCCCGACGGGTTTTCTTCTTCAGTAAGCCGAAGTGGCAATCAATGGAAAATTATATGAAGTAGCCATACGATATAAAGTTTATTATAGTTTAAGAAGAATGCATTTCTGATGATATACAACAAATAGCATAGCTCAGTACCATGCTCACCTACCTCTTAATCCTCTTCTTCATCGGCATTGAAATTCGCCTCGAAGAAGCGCTTATCTTATCGCCACAACCGTGGTTTCTATTAAGTACCGTGCTCTGATTGATAAGCACAATGATATCGGTCGCCTGCTGTGGAAGAAGTGGGAGGAGATTGAGGCCAAGTTGGTCGACATGGTAACCGACAGGTTGGTTAGCATACCGACCGGTCCCATCCGCTCCTTCGACTCCTCATACGTGGTGAGGGGTTTGTGTGGCTAAAATTAGCGGCACTTGGGCTGGCCATTAGATTAGGCTAGTCCACGCAAGGGAGATCCCAAGGAGACCCAGAGCTCGCATCTGGTTACCGAAGGGGCAAACCGACCATGCCAGAGTGATTGCCTGTTTAAGGGCCTAGAGCCCGGACGTCCATACAGAGGACTGGACCATCCTCAAAGCTGAACAGGAGATGAAGGTGAACCAACCTCTTCTCCTGCTGATAAACCAGGCCAACGACGACAAAGTCCGGTACAGCATTAGGAAGGCCAAGATAAAGGTCTTCTTTGCCGAACCGGACGGGATAATGGAGGAGGTCGATGACACCAACAAACTGTTGGACGACTTGGTCATCGACGACAAATACCCTGACGCTACCCCAACCAACATCGATGTCGAAAATCATGCAGATTAATCTGAAGCGCAGCTCGCACGCTTCAGCTAATCTCACGTTCCTTCTAAGTGAGAGGGATATCGACATCGGTATGATACAGGCATGTCGCTGGACTAAGGATCCCAGGACACACACTACTGTGTAGAAACTCGAATGGTAGATCGAGAGCTTGCATAGTAACTTAGAACCAATTTAATGCTTTTCTCTGTCCCAATCTCAGCACACCTGGCCTAGCTGTGGCCAGATTAGTGGCGGCGGATGGGAGCGGAATTATGATCGCATCGGCATACATGGCACATGACGAGCCGGCCCCGCCTGAGCCGGTAGTCAAGGTGCTGCAAAGGGCCGAGGAAATGAAGATGACCCTGCTGCTCGGGTGTGATGCGAATGCGAAGCACACGCTTTGGGGGAGTCCAGAAACCAACGAAAGAGGTGAGTCACTCTTTGATAGTATTATATGTAGAAACGTTACGGTATGTAACAAGGGTAATACGCCGACCTTCATCATTCTGAGCACGGAAAATGTTCAAGGTTGGGAGGAGGTGTTAAATCTCACCTTGCAAATCGAACACGGTAAATACAGGGTTGAGAACTGGAGGGTATCGATAGAACACTCTTTCTCAGACCATAGGTACACTTTCTTTGATCTAATGGCACCAGTAAACAAACAGGCACCAAGAAGAAACCCCCGTAAGACGAATTGAAACAAATTCAGCGAAATTATTCAATCTAAATTAAACAGAAGGAGGATCAAGATACAATCCACATCAAAGGCACTTGACAATGAGGTGGAGAACCTTACGAACATCTTAAACAACGCCTTCCAAGATAAATGTAAGCTATCATTCTCGAAGAAGCAGTACTTACTGGGTGAAAAAAGGAACTAAGCGAACTCAGAAAGAGAGCGAGAAAGTCATTCAACACCAGCTTTGTAACACGGGAATGGAGGCCATACAAAGGAGGACAAAAAGCTTACAAAAAATCAGTATATAGGGCCAAGAAATTATCCTGGCAAAGCTACTGCGATTCACTAGAAGACATAAATGACACGGCGAGAGTAAGCAAGATTCTCGCCGAAGGGCACATAAGCCCCACCCTTATCTACAGAGCAGATGGTTCTGCTACGACGACACTTGAAGAGTCATTAGAGCTACTAGTTGACACCCACTTCCCAGGAAACCTGCGAGTGAATTCGAAACGAGAGGAGGGAACGAACACTCAAATAAACACGCCAACGAAAAACATCATTACCACGGCCACAATCGGCCAAGAATAGCATCTGCAGATGGTTAAAAGCCATTTACGAAGCTTGTATAAGACTGACGCACATCCCACTCTTGTGGAGGAAAGCAAAAATCATATTTATACCGAAACCGGGCGGAAGGGGGCACATCCTAGCAAAGGATTACAGACCGATAAGTCTCACCTTCTTCGCCCTGAAGACACTACACTATGTGGAACTTGATCCGTTTTCGTGGCCAAAATTAAAATTTTTGCAATTGAAATTTTATGAATTATTTTCAGTGCAGGTTTCTTGTATAATCATGGTTATGACTATAGGAAGGTATTTTAGAAAAGTGGGCGTGTCAATGCCCCCCTCCGCCCACAGAAATAAAAAAAGACGAATATTTAAAGCAATTTTTAAATTAGGGACCCCAATTTTGGAACACAGGATGGATTTCTTATTTCAAATGTGTCTTGCAAATTTGGTTCAGATCGGATAATAAATACTGAAGTTATTCAAGAAGAACATTTTTTTTGGTTTAATTATTCTACATATTAATTATAAACTTCATCATTGCCATTAATATGTATTGTCGTCTTCCCTAACGTCGATATCAGTTTTAACGGTTAAGAAAACCGTATATTTTGCGGAGTTTGATTGTTCCACAATATATTTCCGAAGGAATTGAACCTCCCTTGCTCACGCCACACTACTGGGAGTTCTGCACTTCTGATCAAGATGTTGCTTCCTAATAATTCAAATTACACAGAAAAACACACAATGAGCATATATATATTGAATTCAGAATTGACAAACCTACAACGTGTATATGGACACTCACTGATACAATTTGAACCTTTTTTTAAACCCTTTGGAAAGATCAACTTTCTTTCTAAAAGTGACAAGGGGACAGCACTTGCTAAATATACAAATTTTTAGAACAATACGAAAGCAGTATCAACACATAGTAATAACCTGAAGAATTCATATTCAGTTTGAATTTGGTTAATTAATGATTCTTTGTCAGAGATATGCCAATTTGAAACTGCACCGCAAAGTGCAGTTTGAAACTGCACCGCAAAGTCAACCTTTAAGACAGCCCGTGGTGTTCGCTTGCAACAGCTGATTTTAACGGGGTTATGATAAATAGCTGGACGATCACAGCCAAGCTGAGTGCCACTCACCTTACGCGGACTGTGAAGAGAGGCACACCTCAGGGCGGGGTCCTATAGTGCGACGACGTAGTACTGCTAGTATCAGGACCATACACTAACGTTATTAGCGAAATAATGACAGTTGCGCTGGGTCGCTTAAATAAATGGGTAAAAACCTGCGGCCTAGGTATTAATCCCAGTACGACAGAACTCATGCTCTTCACAAGAAGAACAAAGATACCACCCTTCAACATGCCTAGTGTAAACGGCATGGACCTAAAACTAGCGGAGCGAGCTTATTATCTAGGAGTAATACTGGACAAAATTCTCTCGTGGAAAGAAAACATTGCAAAAAGAGTAAGGAAGGGAAGCATTGCCTTTTACTCCTGCAGGAAAATGTTTGGAAACAAATGGGGACTACACCCAAAGATAATTATATGGCTCTACACAGCAGTAGTACGGCCAATACTAACATACGGAGTTCTAGTATGGTTACCGGTTATGGTTCTATTACTAACTAGGGCATACAACAGAACGAAGCTGAGACGGATAAAATGGACAGGGAGTGCAGGGGCCGTGGGTGCAACTGGAACAGAGACAAAGTAGTAGTAGAGAACGAGGTGTCCCTCTACACCGATGGCTACAAGATGAGCTGCCGCGTAGGGGCTGGGATCTACGCGGAGAATTGGGGAATTGAAAAGGCTTTCAATCTCTCAAACTCAGCTTTAAGGAAAGCAGTCGAACTCTCCTTAAGGCAGGACCTCAGGGACACCAGAGAGCGGATCTACTCGGATAGCCAAGCGGCTATTAAATCCCAAGCTGCCCTGCTCGGCATGGATAAGTACAGACTTCGAATTACCGATATCCCTAAACGCGATCCATACAAGGATCCATGACCACTTTAGGCAGATAGCTAATAAAGAATGGCAAAGTAAGAACGAGCACAGAAGGTCATAAGAATGTTGGCCGAGGTACGACAAAAAAAAAAAAACAGTGAACTGCTATTCAACAGCAAACGGTATATCAGCAGGATCACGGCAGTCACCAACGGACAATGAGCGATCGGATCGTACGCAATGGAGGTGGGACTGCCACACAATACAATCTGTAGAAGCTGCAAGCAAACTACAGAGCAAGAGACACCGGAACATCTGCTCTGCTTCTGCCCAGCGCTGACCCACATCAGACTTCGCCACTTTGGTGCCTACCAGATTGAGTCACTGGGAAGTATAAGAAAGCTGAAAGTATCGGCAATCCTAGGTTTCCGTACTGACTCTGGTTGGTACTGATGGTGATCAGGATCACCAACAACAAACAGAGGAAGTGAAACAAAAAGGAGCTTAGCTCTAATTGGAAGCCGTAGTAACCTACCTACCTAAGTACCGTGCAGGCGCATATGTGCCATGTCGCACGCTTCTAGACTCGGAATCTCAAGTCCATGGCACTGCTAAGATGATAAAGGAGGAGCCTTAGTGCGAAGAACATTTCATTATGCATTATATTCGCCTTCCATCTGGGGAATATTAGGTTCGTCTTCGATAACCTTTTTGAAATATTAATAGGTTTCGTACGTTTCCCGTGCTCTTACAGGGGAAATCTATACAAATCTATACAAATATACAAGTCTGATAGAGTCATTGATAGATAAGGTAAACCACGTGCGCTGAGCTTGCATATTTTTGAGTAGCGATCGTGGGAATACTAATCCGGAAGTTTCCTGAGTTGGAAGTAAATTGAACTTTTGGTTTCTTCACCCGGTTGCGCCATATGTATTGAGTTTGCATCTTCTTTGCCAACAATTTTGGAAACTTGGTTGTCCCTTCCCTTGGTCTTCCCTCCTTAAACGCGACTGTCCTCGGTCGCAACGTAAAAGAGTACCGGTTCGGGGTAGTGTAGGCTTTTCTTGCATTTCCGGAAGGGGGCGGATGTTCTTTCCTTCTGTTTACGTTTACGTAGGAGTTCTGTGGCCATGCCTATTATTACTACCAGGAGGATGATGGTAGATACATAGCTAACAGAAGCTGATATTGTTGCTTTGCTTCTTAGTTTCTCGATCACTTTTGTGTTGTTGATGTTTAATTCTTTGGCCATTCGAAGTGAGTGAACTTCCTCAAGTTTAGTTTTTTCTCCCATGAGTTGGAAAACTGGAGGTTCTGGTTCGGCCATGTTGTTTTGACTCCTTTTCATCCAGCGATACTGGTCCATTGAAATCGTTCAGTAGTATGGTGCCTGGCAGTATCTCCTCAAAATCTGGTATGTGCTGATTGTTAATTATTTTACATTCGGGTTCTCTTAAAGTTAGTAGTGCATTTACACAAGTATCGTTACTTAAATCTAACAACTTTTCCGAGTTACAAATAGTCTTATCATTATGGGATTCCCATGGTTCTGTTATTGCAAATAGTTGTTTCATACATTCTAACAAATTTTCGTGTTTTTTTCATTTATAATTTGGGCTTTCTTTATTGCTTTAATTTTTAGTGTTCTGCAGTTGTCTTTTTTTATGGGTAGGCTAATAATGTAAAGGAGGTCGTTACCATTTGTGGCTAATTTGACCTTAGCAAACTCTAGTAGTTTTTCTTCGATAAAAAATAAGTTATTTTCTTTTCTGAAGATATCTTCTATTATTGTGGTTTCTGTGATTGTAAATACAAATGAATTTACTGTGTTTGATTTCGTCCATATAATTGCGTGTATTAAATTAGTTATTTCTTCTTGTATTAATTTTATTTTATATTTAAGGATATTTGCTTTCTGATTTTGAATTTCTTCTGAGCTCTGAGCGACTTTTACCATTGCACTAGTGACGTTAGTAAGTTGGTTGATTTTTTTATTAATTAATCTATTGGGTACTACTTGTCTTATTGTTATCTAATTGTTCATTTATATTGTTCTCTAAAATTTCGTAATCGTGATGAGCAGGCGTTCCGAAAAGCCATTTCCAAGCTGTACCTATTGCTTCTATTGCTCTTTTTTGTCTTTTTCGAGTTTGTAATCTGCGTAAATCAGTATGTAGCTAACTTAATTCGTAAGAAAGATATGGGTGTAATGGGTGAGATTATATGATTTTATGAAGTTATTCATACAGTTCCGAAAGTGTTTCTTCGTAGTTCTGTAAGTCAAAAATGTGGATGATTTTAAGTGTTCCGTCTTGTTTAGCTGCAAGTCCTGTTTCACGTGAGATGATTTGAAAATTGGAATAAACGAGGACCGTGGTTATCCCCAAGCATGTTGGTGAAAATAGTCTGAAAATGTATGTTCTTATATTATTTTTATAAATGATTTTTCCGGTTCGTGTTTTAATAGTGGTGTTTTTATTCTCTGCTACTTTCTCAGTTTTGTATCTGGGTTTAAGTCTTGTTCCTAGTCTTTTAACTATGTTTACTAGTACTGTGTCACCTGGTGAATATTGAAACGGTTGTTTTCTTTTTTGATTGTGGTATTCTAGATTTATAACCTGTTTTGTTTTTATTTTCTATATAATTTCTTCCCTCTTTTCCTCGATGCCTTTTATTGAAATTGGAATTGTGCTTCTGAAAAATATGTCTATGGGTCTGTCTTTCGTTACTAGTATATGGATTTATTATATTCCTGAACTGATTTAAAAAGTAAGTCTGCAAATGTCATACTCTCGTCGTCTTTTTTGAGACATCGCATAATTTCGGTTAATGTTGTATGGAATCTTGCTATTTTTCCATTACTCGTCGATGAATATGGGGCTCTGGTATGTATTAATATCTTAAGTTAAAAAAAAAAAATCTTAATCTTTCCAAGTGAACGGACGTGTTTTTTTTTTCTTGCGCTCTCGTTTTGTGTTAACGTTGGCCGGAGCCATCACCGCAGTAGCCGGAGCCGCGCATGCCGCCGCCTCACGTGGCCGGAGCCATCACCGCAGTAGCCGGAGCCGTAGCCGAAGCCGCCGTAGTGCCCCTAGCAGCCGAAGCGTGGCTGGAGCCATCACCGCAGTAGCCGGAGCCGTAGCCTAGCCGCCGGTGCGCCGCTAGAACCGCCTAAGCCGTAGCGCAGTAGCCGAAGCCACCTACTATTCGACGAGAACGTGACCAGAGCCGCCGCAGAAGCCCAGAGCGCTGCCAGTTAATCCGGTGAGTCCGTTCCGGAAAGGGCCATGACAAGGGGGTTGGCTATATAAGAGTTTTGTGTTATACTCGTTCTTTACCCGTGTCCTCCGCTCGACCGTATCCTGGGTCCGGGGTTGGTGCAACACGAGCGCTGTGATCCAAGGGAAACGGAGTAGAAGCCGGTCGTTTTCTCTTTCTTGTTTTTTTTTGCGAACACCTATACCCCTATATTTCTCTTGGAGCTCCAGCAGGGATTAGGGAACAAAGAAGGGAAACATAATTTTGTGGCCGATTGAGGCCGAATCATTGAAGGCTTCTCCTCCGGTAGTTTTGAGTCCCCAAAAGAGGCAGCCTTGGCGCAAGCGCATCCTTGGCTAAGGCCACGCTCTTGCCGGGAGTGGGTTGATGACCAATAGCCAAAAAGAAGTATACGTTTGTGAACGTAAATTAAAATAAAATATTATTATGAAAATGGAGTAGACCAGTTTACCTGGGGGAGATGAGCCGGTCGCCAGGCCGCCTGGAATAGGCTCCGGTCCGCCGGAGATGGGTGATGCCCCTAGATAACCAGGAGGCATCACAAGATGGGTGGGGCGTCGTGGCTGAAACACCAATGCCACCAATTTGTCTCAGCCGTGTCCGTCCGTCTATATTTAATTGTTTATCTGTTTTTGTTGTAATTAGTGATGAGAGTTGTGTTTCGAGAGGAGTGTTGTCAGAGACGTTCGATTTGTTCCGATTAGTTAATTGTGCGGACTGCGGGCATTGGGTCGGACCCAGCCCTGGGCCTACTGAGCTAGCCTGGCGTTGCCCGAAAAAGGATGCAGTTCCGTTACAATATGGCGCCCAAATCTAAAAAATAAAAGAATAGCGGGATGACGACGTCTCGAAAGGCCACGTCCTAGGTCATCCAGCCCTCGCATTCGGTGGCTTGCGAGGCCTATATTACGGTCTGCAACTGCACCGAGGACTGGGGATTGGTGACAAAGGCGTAGGATATTTGTTGAGTTTATTTTTAATTAGTTTTCCCAGTCAGGACGGGAGGCTTGGTCCTCAGAAAGATGGACAATTGCTCCCGGGCACAGTTCACAGAGGGTGCTGCGGTGGCAGGGTGGTGGCATCCGGGCGTGGGAACGACGGATTCGCATCCCGCCACAAAGCAGCAGCACTTACCTGGAGGGATCGAGAGTCAGCAGCAGCAGTCGACAGCAACAGGATAACAACAGCGCCCTCAGCAGCCACCACCTCCGTTTGGACGAGCGAGGGAGCCCGTGCACGACGTCCGCGGAGTGGTACCCAGGCATGGACAGACGTCCGCCGGTCATGCAACGAGGCCTACGCCACGAGTTCTCCCGAAGCCGCCCCGGAGGGCGCCAGATCCAGCCGAGATCTACTCATTCAGCCCCGACGGTTCCACCGAGGCTGAGGAGCGTGTCGAGGACCGCCGCACCGGCGAATTCCGTGACGAACGGACGTACGTCAACTGGGATGCAGGAGTCAGTTCCCAGGTCACAAGGGTGGATAGGTGGAGGTCGTCTGAGCATGGATCCCGGTAGAGTGGTGGCAATCAGGAGGATGCCGGAGCCGAGGTCGTTGAAGGAGGAGGGCGCGTTTCTGGGAACAGCAGGCTGGTATCGGAGATTCGTTAGAAACTTCGCAACACTAGCAGCGTCGTTGACTGAATCCCTCAAAAAAACTGGGAACAAGTTTTCATTGAGTCCGGAAGCGCAGCTGGCAGTGGAAGCCTTGAAGATGGCGCTAACCACGGCACCAGTCCTGGTCCACGCCGATTTCAAGCGGCACTTTTATATTCAGTGTGACGCATCACACATCGGGGTTGGAGCCGTTCTTTTCCAAAAAGAACGAGGACAGCCAGGAGCAGCCGATAGCATTCTTCTCCGCAAAGATGAACAAGCATCAGGTGAATTACACCGTCACCGAGAAAGAGTGCCTGGCAGCTCTCCTGGCGATCCGGAAGTTCCGACCATACGTGGAAGGCATGCCGTTTACGTGCATCACGGATCAGCCAGCTTGAAGTGGTTGATGTCCATGAAAGATCTGTCGGGACGCCTGGCCAGGTGGTCTCTGCAGCTCCAGGGTTTCAACTTTACCATAGAACACCGGAAAGGCAGCGAGAACGTGGTGGCAGACACGCTTTCGCGATGCGTGGAGGAGATCTCTGTGGACCTGACAGAGTTGCTGGGTTTTGAGACCACCGAATTTGCTGGAAAGGAGTACCAGGAGTTAGTCCAAGAGATCCTGGACAACGAGGATAACTTACCGGATCTTAGGATTGAGGACGGGCTCATCTTCAAGAGAACCTCCCCGGCAACTTTGGACGACGAGGTGGACGGATCAGCGTGGAAGCTCTGGATACCGCCGAGTCTGACCCACAGCCTGGTAGAGCGAGCCCATACGGACCCAAAGGCAGCTCACGGCGGAATGGGGAAGACACTGGAGATCCTTCGGCGGCAGTTCTACTGGCCCGGGATGGTGCTGCAGGTTCGGGAAGAAATGGGATGGTGCTGCAAGGAGTCGAAGAAAGGGCATGCCTGGATCTTCATTGTGGTGGACTACTTTTCCAAATACACGTTCCTGAGGGCCATGAAGGAAGCGACAGCCTCGAATGTTGTGGATTTCCTCATAAACTAGGTCTTTTAAAAGTTCGGGGTCCCAAAAATCCTGCATTCAGACAATGGATGACAGTTTGTGTCGAAGATCTTCGAGGAGGCCATGGAGAGCTTTGGGATTCGGCACTTAAAAACTCCGATATACTCTCCACAGAGCAACGCAGCGGAACGAGTGAATCGGAGCGTTCTGGCGGCTATCCGAGGGTTCCTGGAGAACGATCATAGGGAATGGGATGCCTACCTTCCCGAGATCGAAGTGGCCCTCCGGAACGCAGTCCACTCGGCTACGGGCGAAGCACCGTTTTTCACGCTGTTCGGACATCACATGTTCCTACATGGTTCTAGCTACCGATTGGCCAGGAAGTTTCAGTCTCTGTGCGACCACGAGATGACCGGTATGCCAATGGCTGACAAGCTCCGAGTCGTGCAGGAGAAGGTGCGCAAGTGTCTGGGTACTTCCTGTAAGGCGTGGGCCCCGCGTTGGGCACCGTACGGAACTGTGCTGGAGATACCGAACTAAATGCTCCCAATTATCCTGTCGAGCCGCTGGAAGCCGGGAGGAGCTCTCCATATCCTTGGGTGGTGTTGCATTTTGGATGGGAACTGACTGAAGGACTATCGATATATCGATAGGGACAGGTAGAATTGGTAGGACCAGGAGGGGGCGAGGAAATTGAGCGAACCGGGAAGTTTGAATGCGGCCTAAGAGAAAGGGTTCTTGCCCTTTCTCTCGGCAAAGGCAATGAAGGAACAGGAAAAGTAACGGCTGGACTTCTGGAACAGAGGGAAGGAACCGGGGCTATAAATGGAGGTGGTAATGGAAAAAAGCCGAAGAGCAGAAAATATGTGGATGAAAACGTGTGCGACGGATTTCGCGAAAAAGTCGAGAAGAAGGAACGTGACCACGAGGAAAAGGTGGACGACGTGACCGATCGCCGCCTCCATTTCGTAGCCCAGAGCCACCTCAGTGCCGCCGCGTCAGAGCCGCCTGAGTTCCGTCGCCTCATTGCCGCCGCCTCCATTCCGTAGCCCAGAGCCGCCCAGTTCCGTCGCCTCAGAGCCGCCGCCTCCATTCCGTCGCCTCAGTGCCGCCGTGTCAGTGCCGCCGCGTCAGAGCCGCCTCAGCGCCGCCAGAGAGCCGCTGCACCGCCTAAATCACCGCAGTAGCCGGAGCCGTAGCCGAAGCCGCCGTAGTGCCCCTAGCCGCCGAAGCGTGGCCGGAGCCAACACCGCAGTAGCCGGAGCCGGGCTTGCCGCCGCCTCACGTGGCCGGAGCCATCACCGCAGTAGCCGGAGCCGTAGCCGAAGCCGCCGTAGTGCCCCTAGCCGACGAAGCGTGGCTGGAGCCAACACCGCAGTAGCTGGAGCCGCGAACACCCATACTCCTATATTTCTCTTGGAGCTCCAGCAGGGATTAGGGAACAAAGAAGGGAAACATAATTTTGTGGCCGATTGAGGCCGAATCATTGAAGGCTTCTCCTCCGGTAGTTTTGAGTCCCCAAAAGAGGCAGCCTTGGCGCAATCGCATCCTTGGCTAAGACCACGCTCTTGCCGGGAGTGGGTTGATGACCAATAGCCAAAAAGAAGTATACGTTTGTGAACGTAAATTAAAATAAAATATTATTATGAAAATGGAGTAGACCAGTTTACCTGGGGGAGATGAGCCGCCTGGAATAGGCTCCGGTCCGCCGGAGATGGGTGATGCCCCTAGATAACCAAGAGGCATCACAGGATGCCTCTGTTTTTTCATTTTTTGTTGTAATTAGTGATGAGAGTTGTGTTTTGTGGGGAGTGTTGTCAGAGACGTCCGATTTGTTCCGATTATTTAATTGTGCGGACTGCGGGCATTGGGTCGGACCCAGCCCTGGGCCTACTGAGCTAGCCTGGCGTTGCCCGAGAAAGGATGCAGTTCCGTTACAATAGAGTTGTTTTTCGATGAATTTTTTTACCAAACTATCGATATAAGTATGGCAGCCGCGAAAAGTTGCCACCTGTTTCATATTTTACAGCTGATAATAAATTTAAATTGGAGCGCAAAAGCAACTATTTTAGAAAAAAAGAATTAATATTAGATTTAAAAAAAGGACAGATTTTCGGATGAGAAATCTTAAAAAAAGGACAGATTTCAGGTTTGCGGATGATTTTCAATGTTTACCGGATAAAGCGTTAAAAACAGGACAGATCTGTCCGGAAAAAGGACAAATTGGAAACACTTATTTGAACCACTTCTTCGGAAAGTTTCTCCTCTCCGACACCTGAACTCTAGTGGCAACAAGTTAAATTTGTTCTGGGGCACACATTAACACTTCTGCCACTACCGAATCTGCAAAATTGTTTCCCTACATATGCCAAGTCCATAGCGATCAGATTGAGACCTTGTGGGAAAATGTGGAAAAGAGCTATAAAAGCAGCTCCGATCTTTTTTCCGTGTCTGCTGACTGTACGGCCACCGTGACAGTGATTGAACCCAAGTAAAAGTATTGTAACTCCGTCTATTCAAGATGTGTTGCCCAACTTCAAGAAGCAGCAGAGAAGGGAGCCTCCCAGTCCACCCAGACCAACCCACCATCCCACCCCCCAGTCTGCCACCAGTGGACACCGAAGATTTCGCTGTTGACAGTCTTCGGTGGCCCACGTTCAAAAACCTTTTCACTGCGATATTTATTCACAACTCGCGTCTCACCTACTATCCACTGCAGTCGGCCACTGCGAGCGCCTTAGAGCGCCGTCTTCATTCTTCCGAAGAGTGACTCCAGCGTACAAACGGTGTGACCTTTGTTCCCCGAAAAACCACCTCGTGTTTACATGTATGCGAGCGATCAGATTTCGTCCGAAGAAAGCAACTCTGCTTGCTAAGAATCCGCTATTGTTCCAACTGTTTGGCCCACGAACATTCCCAAGGCAAGTTCCGCAGTTGTGACCGATGCAACCCTTGCCATTAACATCATTCATGTTAAGGGGCCCCTAGCGGCGGCCGGTGCGCATCCACTGTCCACCGAGCTTCCAAGACCTCGGCAGTTATGCGCACCCGTATGCATCGGGCCTTCGCGCAGTGCCAGGCGAACGAATCTACATTCCCGATCGAGCGCCCCCAAGTTCCGGACCTTCATTCACTGCTAAACGAGCTGAGGGGCGACTCTCGCACTGTTAAGCTGGGCTTATCGGTCGGAGCCCGGTCTTTATGTTTAAGCTAGTTTAGTTTTATGTAAGTAGCGAAATAAAGCCGACACGCTGAAATCAATCCACGACGCACCAGAATTTTTTTCATTTTAACCCCGACGGGTTTTCTTCTTCAGTAAGCCGAAGTGGCAATCAATGGAAAATTATATGAAGTAGCCATACGATATAAAGTTTATTATAGTTTAAGAAGAATGCATTTCTGATGATATACAACAAATAGCATAGCTCAGTACCATGCTCACCTACCTCTTAATCCTCTTCTTCATCGGCATTGAAATTCGCCTCGAAGAAGCGCTTATCTTATCGCCACAACCGTGGTTTCTATTAAGTACCGTGCTCTGATTGATAAGCACAATGATATCGGTCGCCTGCTGTGGAAGAAGTGGGAGGAGATTGAGGCCAAGTTGGTCGACATGGTAACCGACAGGTTGGTTAGCATACCGACCGGTCCCATCCGCTCCTTCGACTTCTCATACGTGGTGAGGGGTTTGTGTGGCTAAAATTAGCGGCACTTGGGCTGGCCATTAGATTAGGCTAGTCCACGCAAGGGAGATCCCAAGGAGACCCAGAGCTCGCATCTGGTTACCGAAGGGGCAAACCGACCATGCCAGAGTGATTGCCTGTTTAAGGGCCCAGACGGACGTCCATACAGAGGACTGGACCATCCTCAAAGCTGAACAGGAGATGAAGGTGAGCCAGCCTCTTCTCCTGCTGATAAACCAGGACACACACTACTGCGCAGAAACTCGAATGGTAGATCGAGAGCTTGCATAGTAACTTAGAACCAATTTAATGCTTTTCTCTGTCCCAATCTCAGCACACCTGGCGTAGCTGTGGCCAGATTAGTGGCGGCGGATGGGAGCGGAATTATGATCGCATCGGCATACATGGCACATGACGAGCCGGCCCCGCCTGAGCCGGTAGTCAAGGTGCTGCAAAGGGCCGAGGAAATGAAGATGACCCTGCTGCTCGGGTGTGATGCGAATGCGAAGCACACGCTTTGGGGGAGTCCAGAAACCATCGAAAGAGGTGAGTCACTCTTTGATAGTATTATATGTAGAAACGTTACGGTATGTAACAAGGGTAATACGCCGACCTTCATCATTCTAAGCACGGAAAATGTTCAAGGTTGGGAGGAGGTGTTAAATCTCACCTTGCAAATCGAACACGGTAAATACAGGGTTGAGAACTGGAGGGTATCGATAGAACACTCTTTCTCAGACCATAGGTACACTTTCTTTGATCTAATGGCACCAGTAAATAAACAGGCACCAAGAAGAAACCCCCGTAAGACGAATTGAAACAAATTCAGCGAAATTATTCAATCTAAATTAAACGGAAGAAGGATCAAGATACAATCCACATCAAAGGCACTTGACAATGAGGTGGAGAACCTTACGAACATCCTAAACAACGCCTTCCAAGATACATGTAAGCTATCAAAAATACTTTCATCTTTCCAAGTGAACGGACGTGTTTTTTTCTTGCGCTCTCGTTTTGTATTAAAGATTGATTCTAACCACCGGGGCTAACTTAAATTTTCTAATTTGTGTTTATAACTTCCCGTTCACTTCGCGTGTGCATGCAGCTATACTATTTTGTGTACATAATTGGCTTTATTTTCCAATTTAGTTGTGCTGCTAGTGTTAGCTTTTGCATATTTTGCATTCCTTTTTGTGCCTTCTTCGTTTAGCTTTTGTTTGCGCCGTCGCAACAGCTAAACGTTTTATCTATCTATCTCCCACGCTCTCTCACTCTCTCGCTTTAGCTGTGCCGCTGCACTTCTTATCTAATCTAATCTCATTCGCTCTCCCGCTCTCTCGCTCTCGCTGTTCATATCTCTGTTGTTATTTTTTCCAAGTACAAGTACAGTGGTAAGTCCTAATAATGTCCGGAAATATTGTCTGTTTAGTCAAAACCTGCAAAAAGGCAGTTGTTGCAGGTGACCTTACAATCGGCTGCTGGCTGTGCGACAACGTCATGCACGCCAAGTGTATTGGAGTTGCAGCTCGGACGGTGGACGATGTAAAAAAAAACATCGGCCTGCGTTTCTGTTGTGAGGCCTGTCGCGATGTAGAAAGGGAGATGATGTCTTTCATGCGGCAAACCAAAAGCGGTTTTAAGGGCATTTTAACGAGTTTTCGTAAAACTCTTGATATGTTCTTGGCGCTGGACACCCAATTTAATAGCCTTACGCTATTAAATGAGTCTCCTAGGCGCAAAAAAACTGCTACTGGTGGGCAGCATGTAGACGGACCCCAACTACCTGCAACGGGCTCTCAGCAGCAGCCTCCCTCGGCACAGCCCTCGACCTCAGCACTAATTCCAAGAGTGCTAGAAAAGATTCGGTATCCGAATGTGCAGCGGGAGTGCCCGTACCGCCGGTGATTTCTGTTTTATCCCCTGGGGGGTCGCAAATATTGACCCCTCAAAGTCCCGTGCACACACCATTATCTACCCAGGGTGTTAGGCCCGGAATACCGGCCGACAATGGCACGGCAGATAACCAATCTGCCTTGCCAAAAGCCCTTATAGCTGTTCCACCAACGAGACATATTTTTGTCTCGCGGCTCTCCCCTGACCAAACATCGGAAGATGTTCTCGCCTTTATACAAGGCAAACCAGAGCCGAAAAAATTAAGATAAAGGTGGAAAAATTCAAATTTTCTTACGCAAGGGACATTTCATCTTTCAAAATAAGTGTCCCTAACGAGCTCTTTAACACTATTTGCTCTCCCAACTTCTGGCCAGAGTACATCGTTGTTAAGGAGTTCGAGGCGAAGAAAAAGAAAAAGCGGCCTGTAGGAATAACTCTTCCCAGGCCTGATGTTACCACTGCGCCTTCTACGTCTTCCAATCCCGATCCAAAAAACTAACCCACTCCCTAGGTATTTCCTATCAGAATGCAAGAGGCTTACGTAGTAAGCTTCCTAACTTGTATTCTGATAGCCTTTCGTTTGTATCTCAGGTTATTGTGCTCACAGAAACCTGGTTAAAGCCGGAGATTCTGAGCTCCGAAGTTTTTCCAGCTGTGTTCACGGTATATCGGCTAGATCGCCCTATCAGACGCGGGGGTGGAGTTCTTATAGCGGTGGACTCCTCACTCACGTCAGAATTATTAACCTTCGAGGAATGCAACGATGTTGAATTCCTCTGTGTGAAGCTATCTATCAAAGGTAGCTCCATTTTTATTACCTGTTCCTACATACCTCCACTGTCGGAACTTCCTATTTATTGGAATCACCTTTCCGCTATTCAGATGGTTTCCAGTAGACTTTTGGATAGAGACCAGTTGGTAGTTCTAGGAGATTTTAATATCCCTGGTGCTATTTGGTGCTCAAATAATTCCACCAATACTCTCCATACACCTACACAACATGACTTTATCGCTGGCTTGTTTGACATTTCGCTGTCTCAAGTCAACCATGTTCGAAATTCCTTACAGCGCTTGCTCGATCTTTGCTTCGTCTCTGATCCTGCGAGAGTCAGTTTAGCAAGGGTGGCGCCTCTGACGCAGCCTGAAGATCCTTATCATCCAACTTTCGATGTGACTCTTGATATTGGGTGTGACGTACAGAATATTTCTGATCGTCCAGCCAATAAAGTCCTATGTTTTCGCAAAACGCACTTTGAACGGCTGAATAATTTTATAAACGAGTTCAATTGGTCCGATCTATACATGTGCACTGACATGGCCGTTGCCGTGGATATTTTTTACAGCACCATGAATTCATTTTTTACTGAATGTGTTCCGTTATATTATCCGCCAAGCTCGAATAAACCGCCATGGTTTACTAAAGAGTTGAGCCGACTTAAAAATAAAAAATCTAGACTGTATGCTAAATTTAAAATCACCGGTTCTCAATCTGCCCTTTCATCTTATTTATCAGCTCGGTCAAACTTTACCGTGCTGAACGCGCAGTGTTATAAAAACTATTTAACTCGTTGCAGGGCCCAGTTCTCACAGGACCCAAAACAGTTTTATAATTTCGTTAACACTAAACGTAAGCCTAAAACAAATCCTTCCTCGCTTTCATTTGAAAATTCTAATGCAAATAATGATCAGGCAATAGCCGATCTATTTTCTCAGTTTTTTCAAACAACCTATTCTAGCTCTTCGTATCTACACCAGACCTATTCCTACGACATACCCAAATCAAACTTAATTTTCTGTCCCAGCCTAAACGAAAGCTCTCTCCTTTTAGATCTTCATCGTGTCAAGCCAGTTTATTCGCCAGGTCCCGACGGAATTCCTGGCTGTGTGCTCAGGTATTGTGCCGACGCCCTGTGCTATCCCCTTCTGAAATTGTTTACCTTGTCCTTGGAAACCTCCCACTTTCCCATTATTTGGAAGGAATCGTTTATTATTCCTCTCCACAAAAAAGGTAGCAAATTGGATGCCAGCAATTATAGAGGAATCTCTAAGTTGTCGGCCATCCCTAAATTATTTGAAAACATTATCACCCCTCACTTACAGCACCTTTGTAGATCGGTTATTTCTCCATGTCAACATGGTTTTATGAAGCGAAGATCAACAACAACAAATCTTTTGGAGCTCTCTTCCTATATTATAAAGGGCTTCCATAATAATTGTCAGACAGATGTAATCTATACTGATTTCAGTAAAGCTTTTGACTCTGTTAACCATTCTCTCCTCGTTAGAAAACTCGATTCAATGGGTTTTCCATATGATCTTCTTAATTGGATCTCTAGTTATTTGAATGGCAGGACGCAAAAGGTCCTCTTTAAGAATAATTTATCCAATGTTCTAAGGGTTACATCTGGCGTCCCGCAAGGAAGCCATTTGGGACCCTTATTGTTTACATTATTTATAAATGACCTGCCCAAAGTCTTGACTAACTCCAGAGTACTTATGTACGCGGATGACGTCAAGCTTTGCGTGCAATACAATGACGTTGCCTGCCAGTCGGATTTACAAACAGATCTTAATAATTTTCAAACTTGGTGCCGTGTAAACTTATTAAACTTAAATGACTCGAAATGCAAGCTAATGACATTCTCTCGTGTCGCTCCTAAGCTTGCTACTTACACGCTGAACGGCTGCTCTTTGGAAAGAATTAATACAGTTGACGATTTGGGCGTCCGCTTGGACCCAAAACTTGACTTTATTGATCATATTTCGTCTATGGTGAATAGAGCCAGGGGTGTGCTTGGATTTATTAAACGGTGGTCGAAGGAATTCAATGACCCCTATGTTACTAAATCCTTATATACTTCCTTAGTTCGTCCTATCCTAGAATATGGATGCTGCGTTTGGAGCCCTCAGTACGGCGTCCATAGTAAACGCATTGAGTCGGTTCAAAAGAACTTTTTACTTTTCGCTTTACGCGGTTTAAATTGGGATGCAAACCAAAGATTACCTTCCTACCCTAGTAGACTCCTATTAATAAACTTGCCGTCCTTAGCCAATCGTAGAACGATGCTAGGGATAACCTTTATTTTTAACCTTATCCATGGTGATGTGGAAAGTGCTGACTTGTTGAGTCAGCTTAATTTCCATGTACCATGTAGAACCACTAGATCCTATATCCCATTAGTGTTGCGCCACTGTAGGACCTCCTTTGAACTGCATGAACCTTTTAGAGTGTTATGTGCAAATTATAATGATTTGTACACAATAATCTCTAACGTAGATTCCCTTCCCAAATTAAAATCTTTAATACTAACACACTTAGTAAGCATGCAAGCTAACAATCTGGCAGCACGCCGGTAGTCAATTTTCCTCGTATTCTGTCCTATATTTTCCATCGCGCCTACTAACACCTAACCCTAACAGGCACGTGTCTGGTGTCATACGGGCCACTTGAATGTACTGACCTTAGTGCATCAACGTCCAAGAGATATCATTCTCGAAGAAGCAGTACTTACTGGGTGGAAAAAGGAACTAAGCGAACTCAGAAAGAGAGCGAGAAAGTCATTCAACATCAGCTTTGTAACACGGGAATGGAGGCCATACAAAGGAGGACAAAAAGCTTACAAAAAGCAGTATATAGGGCCAAGAAATTATCCTGGCAAAGCTACTGCGATTCACTAGAAGACATAAATGACACGGCGAGAGTAAGCAAGATTCTCGCCGAAGGGCACATAAGCCCCACCCTTATCTACAGAGCAGATGGTTCTGCTACGACGACACTTGAGGAGTCATTAGAGCTACTAGTTGACACCCACTTCCCAGGAAACCTGCAAGTGAATTCGAAACGAGAGGAGGGAACGAACACTCAAATAAACACGCCAACGAAAAACATCATTACCACGGCCACAATCGGCCAAGAATAGAATCTGCAGATGGTTAAAAGCCATTTACGAAGCTTGTATAAGACTGACGCACATCCCACTCTTGTGGAGGAAAGCAAAAATCATATTTATACCGAAACCGGGCGGAAGGGGGCACATCCTAGCAAAGGATTACAGACCGATAAGTCTCACCTTCTTCGCCCTGAAGACACTACACTATGTGGAATTTGATCCGTTTTCGTGGCCAAAATTAAAATTTTTGCAATTGAAATTTTATGAATTATTTTCAGTGCAGGTTTCTTGTATAATCATGGTTATGACTATAGGAAGGTATTTTAGAAAAGTGGGCGTGTCAATGCCCCCCTCCGCCCACAGAAATAAAAAAAGACGAATATTTAAAGCAATTTTTAAATTAGGGACCCCAATTTTGGAACACAGGATCGATTTCTTATTTCAAATGTGTCTTGCAAATTTGGTTCAGATCGGATAATAAATACTGCAGTTATTCAAGAAGAACATTTTTTTTTGGTTTAATTATTCTACATATTAATTATTAACTTCATCATTGCCATTAATATGTATTGTCGTCTTCCCTAACGTCGATATCAGTTTTAACGGTTAAGAAAACCGTATATTTTGCGGAGTTTGATTGTTCCACAATATATTTCCGAAGGAATTGAATCTCCCTTGCTTACGCCACACTACTGGGAGTTCTGCACTTCTGATCAAGATGTTGCTTCCTAATAATTCAAATTGCCCAGAAAAACACACAATGAGCATATATATTTTGAATTCAGAATTGACAAACCTACAACGTGTATATGGACACTCACTGATACAATTTGAACCTTTTTTTAAACCCTTTGGAAAGATCAACTTTCTTTCTAAAAGTGACAAGGGGACAGCACTTGCTAAATATACAAATTTTTAGAACAATACGAAAGCAGTATCAACACATAGTAATAACCTGAAGAATTCATATTCAGTTTGAATTTGGTTAATTAATGATTCTTTGTCAGAGATATGCCAATTTGAAACTGCACCGCAAAGTGCAGTTTGAAACTGCACCGCAAAGTCAACCTTTAAGACAGCCCGTGGTGTTCGCTTGCAACAGCTGATTTTAACGGGGTTATGATAAATAGCTGGACGATCACAGCCAAGCTGAGTGCCACTCACCTTACGCGGAAGAAAACATTGCAAAAAGAGTAAGGAAGGGAAGCATTGCCTTTTACTCCTGCAGGAAAATGTTTGGAAACAAATGGGGACTACACCCAAAGATAATTATATGGCTCTACACAGCAGTAGTACGGCCAATACTAACATACGGAGTTCTAGTATGGTTACCGGCACTAACTAGGGCATACAACAGAACGAAGCTGAGACGGATAAAATGGACAGGGAGTGCAGGGGCCGTGGGTGCAATGCGCTCATCCCTCGCGGCTGCTCTCAACGCTATCCTGAATATAATGCCGATAGAACTGTTCGTGAAGGACATTGCAGCACAGAGTACAGTGAGACTGAAAGCAAGCAATTACTGGAGGGAATACGGCACCGGGCACGGCAAGATTCTTGTAAGCAACGGTATGAATACAAAAGTCAAACAAACAAGACTTACTACATGATCGCGGAGTTGAACTTGGGAAACGCATTCTCGACCTCATATCCAATAAGGAAGGGCTGGAACAGGGACAAAGTAGTAGTAGAGAACGAGGTGTCCCTCTACACCGATGGCTACAAGATGAGCTGCCGCGTAGGGGCTGGGATCTACGCGGAGAATTGGGGAATTGAAAAGGCTTTCAATCTCTCAAACTCAGCTTTAAGGGAAGCAGTCGAACTCTCCTTAAGACAGGACCTTAGGGACACCAGAGAGCGGATCTACTCGGATAGCCAAGCGGCTATTAAATCCCAAGCTGCCCTGCTCGGCATGGCTAAGTACAGACTTCGAATTACCGATATCCCTAAACGCGATCCAGACAAGGATCCATGACCACTTTAGGCAGATAGCTAATAAAGAATGGCAAAGTAAGAACGAGCACAGAAGGTCATAAGAATGTTGGCCGAGGTACGACAAAAAAAAAAAAATAGTGAACTGCTATTCAACAGCAAACGGTATATCAGCAGGATCACGGCAGTCACCAACGGACAATGAGCGATCGGATCGTACGCAATGGAGGTGGGACTGCCACACAATACAATCTGTAGAAGCTGCAAGCAAACTACAGAGAAAGAGACACCGGAACATCAGCTCTGCTTCTGCCCAGCGCTGACCCACATCAGACTTCGCCACTTTGGTGCCTACCAGATTGAGTCACTGGGAAGTATAAGAAAGCTGAAAGTATCGGCAATCCTAGGTTTCCGTACTGACTCTGGTTGGTACTGATGGTGATCAGGATCACCAACAACAAACAGAGGAAGTGAAACAAAAAGGAGCTTAGCTCTAATTGGAAGCCGTAGTAACCTACCTACCTAAGTACCGTGCAGGCGCATATGTGCCATGTCGCACGCTTCTAGATTCGGAATCTCAAGTCCATGGCACTGCTAAGATGATAAAGGAGGAGCCCTAGTGCGAAGAACATTTCATTATGCATTATATTCGCCTTCCATCTGGGGAATATTAGGTTCGTCTTCGATAACCATTTTGAAATATTAATAGGTTTCGTACGTTTCCCGTGCTCTTACAGGGGAAATCTATACAAATCTATACAAATATACAAGTCTGATAGAGTCATTGATAGATAAGGTAAACCACGTGCGCTGAGCTTGCATATTTTTGAGTAGCGATCGTGGGAATACTAATCCGGAAGTTTCCTGAGTTGGAAGTAAATTGAACTTTTGGTTTCTTCACCCGGTTGCGCCATATGTATTGAGTTTGCATCTTCTTTGCCAACAATTTTGGAAACTTGGTTGTCCCTTCCCTTGGTCTTCCCTCCTTAAACGCGACTGTCCTCGGTCGCAACGTAAAAGAGTACCGGTTCGGGGTAGTGTAGGCTTTTCTTGCATTTCCGGAAGGGGGCGGATGTTCTTTCCTTCTGTTTACGTTTACGTAGGAGTTCTGTGGCCATGCCTATTATTACTACCAGGAGGATGATGGTAGATACATAGCTAACAGAAGCTGATATTGTTGCTTTGCTTCTTAGTTTCTCGATCACTTTTGTGATGTTGATGTTTAATTCTTTGGCCATTCGAAGTGAGTGAACTTCCTCAAGTTTAGTTTTTTCTCCCATGAGTTGGAAAACTGGAGGTTCTGGTTCGGCCATGTTGTTTTGACTCCTTTTCATCCAGCGATACTGGTCCATTGAAATCGTTCAGTAGTATGGTGCCTGGCAGTATCTCCTCAAAATCTGGTATGTGCTGATTGTTAATTATTTTACATTCGGGTTCTCTTAAAGTTAGTAGTGCATTTACACAAGTATCGTTACTTAAATCTAACAACTTTTCCGAGTTACAAATAGTCTTATCATTATGGGATTCCCATGGTTCTGTTATTGCAAATAGTTGTTTCATACATTCTAACAAATTTTCGTGTTTTTTTCATTTATAATTTGGGCTTTCTTTATTGCTTTAATTTTTAGTGTTCTGCAGTTGTCTTTTTTTATGGGTAGGCTAATAATGTAAAGGAGGTCGTTACCATTTGTGGCTAATTTGACCTTAGCAAACTCTAGTAGTTTTTCTTCGATAAAAAATAAGTTATTTTCTTTTCTGAAGATATCTTCTATTATTGTGGTTTCTGTGATTGTAAATACAAATGAATTTACTGTGTTTGATTTCGCCCATATAATTGCGTGTATTAAATTAGTTATTTCTTCTTGTATTAATTTTATTTTATATTTAAGGATATTTGCTTTCTGATTTTGAATTTCTTCTGAGCTCTGAGCGACTTTTACCATTGCACTAGTGACGTTAGTAAGTTGGTTGATTTTTTTATTAATTAATCTATTGGGTACTACTTGTCTTATTGTTATCTAATTGTTCATTTATATTGTTCTCTAAAATTTCGTAATCGTGATGAGCAGGCGTTCCGAAAAGCCATTTCCAAGCTGTACCTATTGCTTCTATTGCTCTTTTTTGTCTTTTTCGAGTTTGTAATCTGCGTAAATCAGTATGTAGCTAACTTAATTCGTAAGAAAGATATGGGTGTAATGGGTGAGATTATATGATTTTATAAAGTTATTCATACAGTTCCGAAAGTGTTTCTTCGTAGTTCTGTAAGTCAAAAATGTGGATGATTTTAAGTGTTCCGTCTTGTTTAGCTGCAAGTCCTGTTTCACGTGAGATGATTTGAAAATTGGAATAAACGAGGACCGTGGTTATCCCCAAGCATGTTGGTGAAAATAGTCTGAAAATGTATGTTCTTATATTATTTTTATAAATGATTTTTCCGGTTCGTGTTTTAATAGTGGTGTTTTTATTCTCTGCTACTTTCTCAGTTTTGTATCTGGGTTTAAGTCTTGTTCCTAGTCTTTTAACTATGTTTACTAGTACTGTGTCACCTGGTGAATATTGAAACGGTTGTTTTCTTTTTTGATTGTGGTATTCTAGATTTATAACCTGTTTTGTTTTTATTTTCTATATAATTTCTTCCCTCTTTTCCTCGATGCCTTTTATTGAAATTGGAATTGTGCTTCTGAAAAATATGTCTATGGGTCTGTCTTTCGTTACTAGTATATGGATTTATTATATTCCTGAACTGATTTAAAAAGTAAGTCTGCAAATGTCATACTCTCGTCGTCTTTTTTGAGACATCGCATAATTTCGGTTAATGTTGTATGGAATCTTGCTATTTTTCCATTACTCGTCGATGAATATGGGGCTCTGGTATGTATTAATATCTTAAGTTAAAAAAAAAAAAATCTTAATCTTTCCAAGTGAACGGACGTGTTTTTTTTTTCTTGCGCTCTCGTTTTGTGTTAACGTTGGCCGGAGCCATCACCGCAGTAGCCGGAGCCGCGCATGCCGCCGCCTCACGTGGCCGGAGCCATCACCGCAGTAGCCGGAGCCGTAGCCGAAGCCGCCGTAGTGCCCCTAGCAGCCGAAGCGTGGCTGGAGCCATCACCGCAGTAGCCGGAGCCGTAGCCTAGCCGCCGGTGCGCCGCTAGAACCGCCTAAGCCGTAGCGCAGTAGCCGAAGCCACCTACTATTCGACGAGAACGTGACCAGAGCCGCCGCAGAAGCCCAGAGCGCTGCCAGTTAATCCGGTGAGTCCGTTCCGGAAAGGGCCATGACAAGGGGGTTGGCTATATAGTTTAGTTACTTAGTTTACTTTGCTGTTTAATTTATGATAATATTAAGAGTTTTGTGTTACACTCGTTCTTTACCCATGTCCTCCGCTCGACCGTATCCTGGGTCCGGGGTTGGTGCAACACGAGCGCTGTGATCCAAGGGAAACGGAGTAGAAGCCGGTCGTTTTCTCTTTCTTGTTTTTTTTTTTGCGAACACCTATACCCCTATATTTCTCTTGGAGCTCCAGCAGGGATTAGGGAACAAAGAAGGGAAACATAATTTTGTGGCCGATTGAGGCCGAATCATTGAAGGCTTCTCCTCCGGCAGTTTTGAGTCCCCAAAAGAGGCAGCCTTGGCGCAAGCGCATCCTTGGCTAAGGCCACGCTCTTGCCGGAAGTGGGTTGATGACCAATAGCCAAAAAGAAGTATACGTTTGTGAACGTAAATTAAAATAAAATATTATTATGAAAATGGAGTAGACCAGTTTACCTGGGGGAGATGAGCCGCCTGGAATAGGCTCCGGTCCGCCGGAGATGGGTGATGCCCCTAGATATCCAGGAGGCATCACAAGATGGGTGGGGAGTCGTGGCTGAAACACCAATGCCACCAATTTGTCTCAGCCGTGTCCGTTCGTCTATATTTAATTGTTTATTTACCTTTTTCTGTTTTTGTTGTAATTAGTGATGAGAGTTGTGTTTCGAGAGGAGTGTTGTCAGAGACGTTCGATTTGTTCCGATTATTTAATTGTGCGGACTGCGGGCATTGGGTCGGACCCAGCCCTGGGCCTACTGAGCTAGCCTGGCGTTGCCCGAAAAAGGATGCAGTTCCGTTACAATATGGCGCCCAAATCTAAAAAAATAAAAGAATAGCGGGATGACGACGTCTCGAAAGGCCACGTCCTAGGTCATCCAGCCCTCGCATTCGGTGGCTTGCGAGGCCTATATTACGGTCTGCAACTGCACCGAGGACTGGGGATTGGTGACAAAGGCGTAGGATATTTGTTGAGTTTATTTTTAATTAGTTTTCCCAGTCAGGACGGGAGGCTTGGTCCTCAGAAAGATGGACAATTGCTCCCGGGCACAGTTCACAGAGGGTGCTGCGGTGGCAGGGTGGTGGCATCCGGGCGTGGGAACGACGGATTCGCATCCCGCCACAAAGCAGCAGCACTTACCTGGAGGGATCGAGAGTCAGCAGCAGCAGTCGACAGCAACAGGATAACAACAGCGCCCTCAGCAGCCACCACCTCCGTTTGGACGAGCGAGGGAGCCCGTGCACGACGCCCGCGGAGTGGTACCCAGGCATGGACAGACGTCCGCCGGTCATGCAACGAGACCTACGCCACGAGTTCTCCCGAAGCCGCCCCGGAGGGCGCCAGATCCAGCCGAGATCTACTCATTCAGCCCCGACGGTTCCACCGAGGCTGAGGAGCGTGTCGAGGACCGCCGCGCCGGCGAATTCCGTGACGAACGGACGTACGTCAACTGGGATGCAGGAGTCAGTTCCCAGGTCACAAGGGTGGATAGGTGGAGGTCGTCTGAGCATGGATCCCGGTAGAGTGGTGGCAATCAGGAGGATGCCGGAGCCGAGGTCGATGAAGGAGGAGCGCGCGTTTCTGGGAACAGCAGGCTGGTATCGGAGATTCGTTCGAAACTTCGCAACACTAGCAGCGTCGTTGACTGAATCCCTCAAAAAAACTGGGAACAAGTTTTCATTGAGTCCGGAAGCGCAGCTGGCAGTGGAAGCCTTGAAGATGGCGCTAACCACGGCACCAGTCCTGGTCCACGCCGATTTCAAGCGGCACTTTTATATTCAGTGTGACGCATCACACATCGGGGTTGGAGCCGTTCTTTTCCAAAAAGAACGAGGACAGCCAGGAGCAGCCGATAGCATTCTTCTCCGCAAAGATGAACAAACATCAGGTGAATTACACCGTCACCGAGAAAGAGTGCCTGGCAGCTCTCCTGGCGATCCGGAAGTTCCGACCATACCTGGAAGGCATGCCGTTTACGTGCATCACGGATCAGCCAGCTTGAAGTGGTTGATGTCCATGAAAGATCTGTCGGGACGCCTGGCCAGGTGGTCTCTGCAGCTCCAGGGTTTCAACTTTACCATAGAACACCGGAAAGGCAGCGAGAACGTGGTGGCAGACACGCTTTCGCGATGCGTGGAGGAGATCTCTGTGGACCTGACAGAGTTGCTGGGTTTTGAGACCACCGAATTTGCTGGAAAGGAGTACCAGGAGTTAGTCCAAGAGATCCTGGGCAACGAGGATAACTTACCGGATCTTAGGATTGAGGACGGGCTCATCTTCAAGAGAACCTCCCCGGCAACTTTGGACGACGAGGTGGACGGATCAGCGTGGAAGCTCTGGATACCGCCGAGTCTGACCCACAGCCTGGTAGAGCGAGCCCATACGGACCCAAAGGCAGCTCACGGCGGAATGGGGAAGACACTGGAGATCCTTCGGCGGCAGTTCTACTGGCCCGGGATGGTGCTGCAGGTTCGGGAAGAAATGGGATGGTGCTGCAAGGAGTCGAAGAAAGGGCATGCCTGGATCTTCATTGTGGTGGACTACTTTTCCAAATACACGTTCCTGAGGGCCATGAAGGAAGCGACAGCCTCGAATGTTGTGGATTTCCTCATAAACTAGGTCTTTTAAAAGTTCGGGGTCCCAAAAATCCTGCATTCAGACAATGGATGACAGTTTGTGTTGAAGATCTTCGAGGAGGCCATGGAGAGCTTTGGGATTCGGCACTTAAAAACTCCGATATACTCTCCACAGAGCAACGCAGCGGAACGAGTGAATCGGAGCGTTCTGGCGGCTATCCGAGGGTTCCTGGAGAACGATCATAGGGAATGGGATGCCTACCTTTCCGAGATCGAAGTGGCCCTCCGGAACGCAGTCCACTCGGCTACGGGCGAAGCACCGTTTTTCACGCTGTTCGGACATCACATGTTCCTACATGGTTCTAGCTACCGATTGGCCAGGAAGTTTCAGTCTCTGTGCGACCACGAGATGACCGGTATGCCAATGGCTGACAAGCTCCGAGTCGTGCAGGAGAAGGTGCACAAGTGTCTGGAGGCCTCGTACGATCGTTGTCGCCAACGCTATAACCAGAGGGCCAGAGAGTTCGCCGCAAAGCCAGACCAGGAGGTGTATCGCCGGAATTTCGTTCTTAACGACTTCAGAAGGCAATTTAACGCCAAGTTTGCCAAGAAGTTCCTCAAGGCCAGGGTGCCGCCGCCTCAGTGCCGCCGTGTCAGTGCCGCCGTGTCAGTGCCGCCGCGTCAGAGCCGCCAGAGAGCCGCTGCACCGCCTAAATCACCGCAGTAGCCGGAGCCGTAGCCGAAGCCGCCGTAGTGCCCCTAGCCGCCGAAGCGTGGCCGGAGCCAACACCGCAGTAGCCGGAGCCGCGCTTGCCGCCGCCTCACGTGGCCGAAGCCATCACCGCAGTAGCCGGAGCCATAGCCGAAGCCGCCGTAGTGCCCCTAGCCGATGAAGCGTGGCCGGAGCCAACACCGCAGTAGCCGGAGCCGCGAACACCCATACTCCTATATTTCTCTTGGAGCTCCAGCAGGGATTAGGGAACAAAGAAGGGAAACATAATTTTGTGGCCGATTGAGGCCGAATCATTGAAGGCTTCTCCTCCGGTAGTTTTGAGTCCCCAAAAGAGGCAGCCTTGGCGCAAGCGCATCCTTGGCTAAGGCCACGCTCTTGCCGGGAGTGGGTTGATGACCAATAACCAAAAAGAAGTATACGTTTGTGAACGTAAATTAAAATAAAATATTATTATGAAAATGGAGTAGACCAGTTTACCTGGGGGAGATGAGCCGGTCGCCAGGCCGCCTGGAATAGGCTCCGGTCCGCCGGAGATGGGTGATGCCCCTAGATAACCAAGAGGCATCACAGGATGCCTCTGTTTTTTCTGTTTTTGTTGTAATTAGTGATGAGAGTTGTGTTTTGTGGGGACTGTTGTCAGAGACGTCCGATTTGTTCCGATTATTTAATTGTGCGGACTGCGGGCATTGGGTCGGACCCAGCCCTGGGCCTACTGAGCTAGCCTAGCGTTGCCCGAGAAAGGATGCAGTTCCGTTACAATAGAGTTGTTTTTCGATGAATTTTTTTACCAAACTATCGATATAAGTATGGCAGCCGCGAAAAGTTGCCATCTGTTTCATATTTTACAGCTGATAATAAATTTAAATTGGAGCGCAAAAGCAACTATTTTAGAAAAAAAGAATTAATATTAGATTTAAAAAAAGGACAGATTTTCGGATGAGAAATCTTAAAAAAAGGACAGATTTCAGGTATGCGGATGATTTTCAATTTTTACCGGATAAAGCGTTAAAAACAGGACAGATCTGTCCGGAAAAAGGACAAATTGGAAACACTTATTTGAACCACTTCTTCGGAAAGTTTCTCCTCTCCGACACCTGAACTCTAGTGGCAACAAGTTAAATTTGTTCTGGGGCACACATTAACACTTCTGCCACTACCGAATCTGCAAAATTGTTTCCCTACATATGCCAAGTCCATAGCGATCAGATTGAGACCTTGTGGGAAAATGTGGAAAAGAGCTATAAAAGCAGCTCCGATCTTCTTTCCGTGTCTGCTGACTGTACGGCCACCGTGACAGTGATTGAACCCAAGTAAAAGTATTGTAACTCCGTCTATTCAAGATGTGTTGCCCAACTTCAAGAAGCAGCAGAGAAGGGAGCCTCCCAGTCCACCCAGACCAACCCACCATCCCACCCCCCAGTCTGCCACCAGTGGACACCGAAGATTTCGCTGTTGACAGTCTTCGGTGGCCCACGTTCAAAAACCTTATCACTGCGATATTTATTCACAACTCGCGTCTCACCTACTATCCACTGCAGTCGGCCACTGCGAGCGCCTTAGAGCGCCGTCTTCATTCTTTCGAAGGGTGACTCCAGCGTACAAACGGTGTGACCTTTGTTCCCCGAAAAACCACCTCGTGTTTACATGTATGCGAGCGATCAGATTTCGTCCGAAGAAAGCAACTCTGCTTGCTAAGAATCCGCTATTGTTCCAAATGTTTGGCCCACGAACATTCCCAAGGCAAGTTCCGCAGTTGTGACCGATGCAACCCTTGCCATTAACATCATTCATGTTAAGGGGCCCCTAGCGGCGGCCGGTGCGCATCCACTGTCCACCGAGCTTCCAAGACCTCGGCAGTTATGCGCACCCGTATGCATCGGGCCTTCGCGCAGTGCCAGGCGAACGAATCTACATTCCCGATCGAGCGCCCCCAAGTTCCCGACCTTCATTCACTGCTAAACGAGCTGAGGGGCGACTCTCGCACTGTTAAGCTGGGCTTATCGGTCGGAGCCCGGTCTTTATGTTTAAGCTAGTTTAGTTTTATGTAAGTAGCGAAATAAAGCCGACACGCTGAAATCAATCCACGACGCACCAGAATTTTTTTCATTTTAACCCCGACGGGTTTTCTTCTTCAGTAAGCCGAAGTGGCAATCAATGGAAAATTATATGAAGTAGCCATACGATATAAAGTTTATTATAGTTTAAGAAGAATGCATTTCTGATGATATACAACAAATAGCATAGCTCAGTACCATGCTCACCTACCTCTTAATCCTCTTCTTCATCGGCATTGAAATTCGCCTCGAAGAAGCGCTTATCTTATGCCTCATCTGGATTGGTTCTGCTCGCCACAACCGTGGTTCCTATTAAGTACCGTGCTCTGATTGATAAGCACAATGATATCGGTCGCCTGCTGTGGAAGAAGTGGGAGGAGATTGAGGCCAAGTTGGTCGACATGGTAACCGACAGGTTGGTTAGCATACCGACCGGTCCCATCCGCTCCTTCGACTCCTCATACGTGGTCAGGGGTTTGTGTAGCTAAAATTAGCGGCACTTGGGCTGGCCATTAGATTAGGCTAGTCCACGCAAGGGAGATCCCAAGGAGACCCAGAGCTCGCATCTGGTTACCGAAGGGGCAAACCGACCATGCCAGAGTGATTGCCTGTTTAAGGGCCCAGACGGACGTCCATACAGAGGACTGGACCATCCTCAAAGCTGAACAGGAGATGAAGGTGAGCCAGCCTCTTCTCCTGCTGATAAACCAGGACACACACTACTGCGCAGAAACTCGAATGGTAGATCGAGAGCTTGCATAGTAACTTAGAACCAATTTAATGCTTTTCTCTGTCCCAATCTCAGCACACCTGGCCTAGCTGTGGCCAGATTAGTGGCGGCGGATGGGAGCGGAATTATGATCGCATCGGCATACATGGCACATGACGAGCCGGCCCCGCCTGAGCCGGTAGTCAAGGTGCTGCAAAGGGCCGAGGAAATGAAGATGACCCTGCTGCTCGGGTGTGATGCGAATGCGAAGCACACGCTTTGGGGGAGTCCAGAAACCATCGAAAGAGGTGAGTCACTCTTTGATAGTATTATATGTAGAAACGTTACGGTATGTAACAAGGGTAATACGCCGACCTTCATCTTTCTAAGCACGGAAAATGTTCAAGGTTGGGAGGAGGTGTTAAATCTCACCTTGCAAATCGAACACGGTAAATACAGGGTTGAGAACTGGAGGGTATCGATAGAACACTCTTTCTCAGACCATAGGTACACTTTCTTTGATCTAATGGCACCAGTAAACAAACAGGCACCAAGAAGAAACCCCCGTAAGACGAATTGAAACAAATTCAGCGAAATTATTCAATCTAAATTAAATGGGAGAGAATGGGGGGGAGTATATAAGGTAAAGTGTCTGATTGCATTCAACTTGGTGAATGCCAGCATGATCCTTATCACTGCTCTCCCCAAGCCGACGCACTACCTCCACGTGGTTCTCCCTGGATTGTCACTCAACACCCGTTGTTTGACAAACTAAAGCGCGCGACGAGAGTCCTAGCTCTTCAAACTAGGTTGTGGCGTAGGACTTGAAATCCACCCACGGAAAACAAATCTTCAGTGAAAGAAGCAGATGAAGCCTCGGAACGGAACCGATCTAAAGATGACGACCATGGCACACGTAAAAAGGACAATGATTTGAGAGTATGCACTTGGAATGTACGCACATTGTACAGACCAGGTGCTGCTCAACAACTAGCAGATACCCTCAATAAATGTAGGGCTGACATCACTGCTATCCAGGAAATGCGATGGATAGGACAAGGTTGCCTTAAGAAGAAGAACTGCGACATTTACTACAGCTGCCATCCAGAACGGCATGAATTTGGCTGTGGCTTCGTTGTAGGCGCCAGACTGCGGCGCCGGGTCTCTCACTTTCTGCCAATAAACGAGAGACTTGCAACGATCCGAATTACTGCCAAATTCTTCAACATCAGCCTGACATGCGCGCATGCCCCAACCGAAGAAAAGGACGATGTCACCAAGGATGCTTTCTATGCGGAGCTCGACCGGGCTTATGGCCGCTGTCCTTCCCATGACATTAAGATCCTCCTTGGGGATTTTAATGCCAAGGTAGGGCGAGAAGACATCTTTGGTGCCACCGTCGGGCAATTTAGTCTACACGAGACCACCTCGAGCAATGGTCTCAGATTAATAGGCTTTGCTGCAGCGCATAATATGGTAGTTCGTAGTACTGGGTTTCGTCATTTGGACATACACAAGGCATCATGGCTCTCTCCTGATCGACTGACCAGAAATCAGATCGATCATGTTGTGATCGATGCAAGGCATGCATCTAACGTACTCGACGAGCGATCCTGTCGGGGTCCCAACATCGACTCCGACCATTATCTTGTTGCAGCTAAGATTCGCACACGGCTATGTGTTGCGAAGGTTGCACGTCGAGGACTGTTGAGAAAGCTGGACATCGGGAAGCTGCAATCACAGCGGACAAGGGATGCATTCTCCACTCAAGTCTCAGGCCTGCTGAGCCGAGCAACTCCAACACCTGAAGACATCAGCAATATGTGGGCACTCATATCCCACTCCCTGCGAACTTCTGCAGAAGAGGTCATCGGATTCCAACGTGCCCCAACGAGGAATCCATGGTACGACCAGGAGTGTCGCGACGCAACAGCTGCAAAAGACGACGCCTACAGAAGAACACTGCAAGCTGGGGCCACAAGGGCTGTTGTCGAGGTCTACAGGTCAAGGAGGAGAGATGAGAAACGCCTCTTCAGACGCAAGAAGAGAGAACAGGAGAGGCGTGAGTGTGAGAGCATTGAGAGCAGCAGATGCCGGAATGAAGCTCGTAACTTCTACCAGAGGGTTAAGCGTCTGACCCAAGGTTTTAAGACTGGAGGAGTTGCGTGCAAGGACGATGACGGAAACCTAGTCACAGATGCAGAGATTGTACTGAGGTTATGGAGGGAGCACTTCTCAAGTTTATTAGCTGGCTCTGGCTATGATGACTATGGAGAGTATGATCCACAAACCCCAATCTATGGTACTGATGTGGACGTACCGACCCCAAGCCATGCCGAAGTCAAGGATGCAATCCAACGACTTAAAAACAATAAATCCGCAGGTGCTGACGGCCTGCCGGCTGAATTGTTTAAGGCTGCTGGTGATATGTTGGTAGGGAGCATGCACCAACTAATCAGCAAGATATGGCTAACGGAGAGCATGCCCGACGATTGGAACCACAGCATGATCTGTCCTATCCTGAAGAAGGGTGATGCCACATTGCGCACCAATTACCGTGGCATTAGTCTTCTTCCAGTCGCATACAAGGTCCTTACGAGCGTACTATGTGAAAACCTGAAACCCCATGCTGAAGCACTGATTGGACCTTATCAGTGCGGGTTCAGGCCTGGCAAATCCACTATGGACCAGATTTTCACCTTGCGCCAAATCCTGGAGAAGTCCTACGAAAATCAGATCGACACATATCACCTCTTCGTCGATTACAAGGCTGCATTCGATAGTCCCCGGCGAGATCGCCTGTATGCCGCCATGTCTGAGCTTGGTATACCAGCAAAGCTAATACGGCTTTGCATGATGACATTGAGCAACACCATCAGCTCTGTCAGGGTAGGAAATGACCAATCCGAAACCTTTTATACCAAGTGTGGTCTCAGACAAGGCGACTCGCTGTCTTGTATGCTCTTCAACATTCTAATGGAGAGTATTATAAGGAAGGCTGGAGTGCATCGGACGGGCACTATTCTAACAAACAGATGTGTCCAACTCCTTGGCTACGCTGATGATATTGATATCATTGGCCGAACCAAGCGTGATGTTACAGCAGCCTTCGGGGCTATTGAAAAAGAGTCAGCTAAAGTAGGACTGGCAGTTAACATGGATAAGACAAAGTTTATGGTGTGCTCTAGCAGGGAATCGCGGCGTCTTGATTCCCAGCTATCTGCAGGAAGCCATAGCTTTGAGTTCGTGAAGGAATTCATTTACCTTGGATCTGCAATAAGTGGCACAAATGATGTCAGCCTGGAGATTAAGCGGAGAATCACACTTGCCAACAGGTGCTACTTTGGGCTCAGTAGGCACTTTAACAGTAGAGCTCTCTCTCGACCGACAAAAATAACACTCTACAGGACGCTCATTCTTCCAGTACTCTTATATGGTGCGGAGTGCTGGACAGTGGTGCAATCCGATGCAGCTGCTCTTGGAGTGTTCGAGAGAAAGATTCTCCGCAAAATCTTTGGTCCAATCTGCGTTGGCGATGCTTATCGCATCAGATGGAACCACGAGCTGTATGAGCTGTACGGGGATGTTGATATAGTAAGCCGAGTCAAAATTCAAAGACTCCGCTGGCTGGGTCACATCGCCCGCATGGAAGAAGACGCTCCGGCTCGTAAGGTATTTGATGCGGTAATCGTCGGAAAACGGAGGAGAGGACGACCCCGGATACGTTGGCAGGACCAGGTGATGGAAGCCCTGTCTACATCTGGTGTTACCAACTGGCGAGCGCGGGCCCAGGACAGGGAAGCGTGGAGGCAGATTGTGCAACAGGCTGTGACCCGATAGGGTTGTGATGGCCATTAATAATAAAAAAAAAATTTAACGGAAGGAGGATCAAGATACAATCCACATCAAAGGCACTTGACAATGAGGTGGAGAACCTTACGAACATCCTAAACAACGCCTTCCAAGATACATGTAAGCTATCATTCTCGAAGAAGCAGTACTTACTGGCTGGAAAAAGGAACTAAGCGAACTCAGAAAGAGAGCGAGAAAGTCATTCAACACTAGCTTTGTAACACGGGAATGGAGGCCATACAAAGGAGGACAAAAAGCTTACAAAAAAGCAGTATATAGGGCCAAGAAATTATCCTGGCAAAGCTACTGCGATTCACTAGAAGACATAAATGACACGGCGAAAGTAAGCAAGATTCTCGCCGAAGGGCGCATAAGCCCCACCCTTATCTACAGAGCAGATGGTTCTGCTACGACGACACTTGAGGAGTCATTAGAGCTACTAGTTGACACCCACTTCCCAGGAAACCTGCGAGTGAATTCGAAACGAGAGGAGGGAACGAACACTCAAATAAACACGCCAACGAAAAACATCATTACCACGGCCACAATCGGCCAAGAATAGAATCTGCAGATGGTTAAAAGCCATTTACGAAGCTTGTATAAGACTGACGCACATCCCACTCTTGTGGAGGAAAGCAAAAATCATATTTATACCGAAACCGGGCGGAAGGGGGCACATCCTAGCAAAGGATTACAGACCGATAAGTCTCACCTTCTTCGCCCTGAAGACACTACACTATGTGGAATTTAATCCGTTTTCGTGGCCAAAATTAAAATTTTTGCAATTGAAATTTTATGAATTATTTTCAGTGCAGGTTTCTTGTATAATCATGGTTATGACTATAGGAAGGTATTTGGAAAAGTGGGCGTGTCAATGCCCCCCTCCGCCCACAGAAATAAAAAAAGACGAATATTTAAAGCAATTTTTAAATTAGGGACCCCAATTTTGGAACACAGGATGGATTTCTTATTTCAAATGTGTCTTGCAAATTTGGTTCAGATCGGATAATAAATACTGAAGTTATTCAAGAAGAACATTTTTTTTTGGTTTAATTATTCTACATATTAATTATTAACTTCATCATTGCCATTAATATGTATTGTCGTCTTCCCTAACGTCGATATCAGTTTTAACGGTTAAGAAAACCGTATATTTTGCGGAGTTTGATTGTTCCACAATATATTTCCGAAGGAATTGAATCTCCCTTGCTTACGTCACACTACTGGGAGTTCTGCACTTCTGATCAAGATGTTGCTTCCTAATAATTCAAATTACATAGAAAAACACACAATGAGCATATATATTTTGAATTCAGAATTGACAAACCTACAACGTGTATATGGACACTCACTGATACAATTTGAACCTTTTTTTAAACCCTTTGGAAAGATCAACTTTCTTTCTAAAAGTGACAAGGGGACAGCACTTGCTAAATATACAAATTTTTAGAACAATACGAAAGCAGTATCAACACATAGTAATAACCTGAAGAATTCATATTCAGTTTGAATTTGGTTAATTAATGATTCTTTGTCAGAGATATGCCAATTTGAAACTGCACCGCAAAGTGCAGTTTGAAACTGCACCGCAAAGTCAACCTTTAAGACAGCCCGTGGTGTTCGCTTGCAACAGCTGATTTTAACGGGGTTATGATAAATAGCTGGACGATCACAGCCAAGCTGAGTGCCACTCACCTTACGCGGACTGTGAAGAGAGGCACACCTCAGGGCGGGGTCCTATAGTGCGACGACGTAGTACTGCTAGTATCAGGACCATACACTAACGTTATTAGCGAAATAATGACAGTTGCGCTGGGTCGCTTAAATAAATTGGTAAAAACCTGCGGCCTCGGTATTAATCCCAGTACGACAGAACTCATGCTCTTCACAAGAAGAACAAAGATACCACCCTTCAACATGCCTAGTGTAAACGGCATGGACCTAAAACTAGCGGAGCGAGCTTATTATCTAGGAGTAATACTGGACAAAATTCTCTCGTGGAAAGAAAACATTGCAAAAAGAGTAAGGAAGGGAAGCATTGCCTTTTACTCCTGCAGGAAAATGTTTGGAAACAAATGGGGACTACACCCAAAGATAATTATATGGCTCTACACAGCAGTAGTACGGCCAATACTAACATACGGAGTTCTAGTATGGTTACCGGCACTAACTAGGGCATACAACAGAACGAAGCTGAGACGGATAAAATGGACAGGGAGTGCAGGGGCCGTGGGTGCAATGCGTTCATCCCTCGCGGCTGCTCTCAACGCTATCCTGAATATAATGCCGATAGAACTGTTCGTGAAGGACATTGCAGCACAGAGTACAGTGAGACTGAAAGCAAGCAATTACTGGAGGGAATACGGCACCGGGCACGGCAAGATTCTTGTAAGCAACGGTATGAATACAAAATTCAAACAAACAAGACTTACTACATGATCGCGGAGTTGAACTTGGGAAACGCATTCTCGACCTCATATCCAATAAGGAAGGGCTGGAACAGGGACAAAGTAGTAGTAGAGAACGAGGTGTCCCTCTACACCGATGGCTACAAGATGAGCTGCCGCGTAGGGGCTGGGATCTACGCGGAGAATTGGGGAATTGAAAAGGCTTTCAATCTCTCAAACTCAGCTTTAAGGGAAGCAGTCGAACTCTCCTTAAGACAGGACCTTAGGGACACCAGAGAGCGGATCTACTCGGATAGCCAAGCGGCTATTAAATCCCAAGCTGCCCTGCTCGGCATGGCTAAGTACAGACTTCGAATTACCGATATCCCTAAACGCGATCCAGACAAGGATCCATGACCACTTTAGGCAGATAGCTAATAAAGAATGGCAAAGTAAGAACGAGCACAGAAGGTCATAAGAATGTTGGCCGAGGTACGACAAAAAAAAAAACAGTGAACTGCTATTCAACAGCAAACGGTATATCAGCAGGATCACGGCAGTCACCAACGGACAATGAGCGATCGGATCGTACGCAATGGAGGTGGGACTGCCACACAATACAATCTGTAGAAGCTGCAAGCAAACTACAGAGCAAGAGACACCGGAACATCTGCTCTGCTTCTGCCCAGCGCTGACCCACATCAGACTTCGCCACTTTGGTGCCTACCAGATTGAGTCACTGGGAAGTATAAGAAAGCTGAAAGTATCGGCAATCCTAGGTTTCCGTACTGACTCTGGTTGGTACTGATGGTGATCAGGATCACCAACAACAAACAGAGGAAGTGAAACAAAAAGGAGCTTAGCTCTAATTGGAAGCCGTAGTAACCTACCTACCTAAGTACCGTGCAGGCGCATATGTGCCATGTCGCACGCTTCTAGACTCGGAATCTCAAGTCCATGGCACTGCTAAGATGATAAAGGAGGAGCCCTAGTGCGAAGAACATTTCATTATGCATTATATTCGCCTTCCATCTGGGGAATATTAGGTTCGTCTTCGATAACCATTTTGAAATATTAATAGGTTTCGTACGTTTCCCGTGCTCTTACAGGGGAAATCTATACAAATCTATACAAATATACAAGTCTGATAGAGTCATTGATAGATAAGGTAAACCACGTGCGCTGAGCCTGCATATTTTTGAGTAGCGATCGTGGGAATACTAATCCGGAAGTTTCCTGAGTTGGAAGTAAATTGAACTTTTGGTTTCTTCACCCGGTTGCGCCATATGTATTGAGTTTGCATCTTCTTTGCCAACAATTTTGGAAACTTGGTTGTCCCTTCCCTTGGTCTTCCCTCCTTAAACGCGACTGTCCTCGGTCGCAACGTAAAAGAGTACCGGTTCGGGGTAGTGTAGGCTTTTCTTGCATTTCCGGAAGGGGGCGGATGTTCTTTCCTTCTGTTTACGTTTACGTAGGAGTTCTGTGGCCATGCCTATTATTACTACCAGGAGGATGATGGTAGATACATAGCTAACAGAAGCTGATATTGTTGCTTTGCTTCTTAGTTTCTCGATCACTTTTGTGATGTTGATGTTTAATTCTTTGGCCATTCGAAGTGAGTGAACTTCCTCAAGTTTAGTTTTTTCTCCCATGAGTTGGAAAACTGGAGGTTCTGGTTCGGCCATGTTGTTTTGACTCCTTTTCATCCAGCGATACTGGTCCATTGAAATCGTTCAGTAGTATGGTGCCTGGCAGTATCTCCTCAAAATCTGGTATGTGCTGATTGTTAATTATTTTACATTCGGGTTCTCTTAAAGTTAGTAGTGCATTTACACAAGTATCGTTACTTAAATCTAACAACTTTTCCGAGTTACAAATAGTCTTATCATTATGGGATTCCCATGGTTCTGTTATTGCAAATAGTTGTTTCATACATTCTAACAAATTTTCGTGTTTTTTTTTCATTTATAATTTGGGCTTTCTTTATTGCTTTAATTTTTAGTGTTCTGCAGTTGTCTCTTTTTATGGGTAGGCTAATAATGTAAAGGAGGTCGTTATCATTTGTGGCTAATTTGACCTTAGGAAACTCTAGTAGTTTTTCTTCGATAAAAAATAAGTTATTTTCTTTTCTGAAGATATCTTCTATTATTGTGGTTTCTGTGATTGTAAATACAAATGAATTTACTGTGTTTGATTTCGCCCATATAATTGCGTGTATTAAATTAGTTATTTCTGCTTGTATTAATTTTATTTTATATTTAAGGATATTTGCTTTCTGATTTTGAATTTCTTCTGAGCTCTGAGCGACTTTTACCACTTTTGCACTAGTGACGTTAGTAAGTTGGTTGATTTTTTTATTAATTAATCTATTGGGTACTACTTGTCTTATTGTTATCTAATTGTTCATTTATATTGTTCTCTAAAATTTCGTAATCGTGATGAGCAGGCGTTCCGAAAAGCCATTTCCAAGCTGTACCTATTGCTTCTATTGCTCTTTTTTGTCTTTTTCGAGTTTGTAATCTGCGTAAATCAGTATGTAGCTAACTTAATTCGTAAGAAAGATATGGGTGTAATGGGTGAGATTATATGATTTTATGAAGTTATTCATACAGTTCCGAAAGTGTTTCTTCGTAGTTCTGTAAGTCAAAAATGTGGATGATTTTAAGTGTTCCGTCTTGTTTATCTGCAAGTCCTGTTTCACGTGAGATGATTTGAAAATTGGAATAAACGAGGACCGTGGTTATCCCCAAGCATGTTGGTGAAAATAGTCTGAAAATGTATGTTCTTATATTATTTTTATAAATGATTTTTCCGGTTCGTGTTTTAATAGTGGTGTTTTTATTCTCTGCTACCTTCTCAGTTTTGTATCTGGGTTTAAGTCTTGTTCCTAGTCTTTTAACTATGTTTACTAGTACTGTGTCACCTGGTGAATATTGAAACGGTTGTTTTCTTTTTTGATTGTGCTATTCTAGATCTATAACCTGTTTTGTTTTTATTTTCTATATAATTTCTTCCCTCTTTTCCTCGATGCCTTTTATTGAAATTGGAATTGTGCTTCTGAAAAATATGTCTATGGGTCTGTCTTTCGTTACTAGTATATGGATTTATTATATTCCTGAACTGATTTAAAAAGTAAGTCTGCAAATGTCATACTCTAGTCGTCTTTTTTGAGACATCGCATAATTTCGGTTAATGTTGTATGGAATCTTGCTATTTGTCCATTACTCGTCGATGAATATGGGGCTCTGGTATGTATTGATATCTTAAGTTAAAAAAAAAAAAAAAAAAAAAAATCTTAATCTTTCCAAGTGAACGGACGTGTTATTTTTTCTTGCGCTCTCGTTTTGTGTTAACGTTTGAAACTAACCACCGGGGTTATCTTAAATTTTCTAATTTGTGTTTATAACTTCCCGTTCACTTCGCGTGTGCATGCAGCTATTCTTATTTGTCTATATAATTGGTTTTATTTTCCAATTTAGTTGTGCTGCTAGTGCTATCTTTTGCATATTTTGCATTCCTTTTTGTGCCTTCTTCGTCTAGCTTTTGTTTGCGCCGTCGCAACAGCTAAACGTTTTTGCTATCTACTTATCTCCCACGCTCTCCCACTCTCTCGCTTAAGATGTGCCGCTGCACTTCTTATCTTATCTGATCTTATACGCTCCCCCGCTCTCTCGCTCTCGCTGTGACTCTTCACTTCTTTATCATAGCTCTGTTGTTTTTTTTCCAAGTACAAGTACAGTGGTAAGTCCTTATAATGTCCGTAAATAATGTCTGTTTAGTAAAAACCTGCAAAAAGGCAATTGTTACAGGTAACCTTACAATCGGCTGCTGGCTGTGCGACAACATCATGCACGCCAAGTGTATTGGAGTCACAGCTCGGACGGTGGACGATGTAAAAAAAAAACATCGGCCTGCGTTACTATTGTGAGGCCTGTCGCGATGTAGAAAGGGAGATGATGTCTTTCATGCGGCAAACCAAAAGCGGTTTTAAGGGCATTTAAACGAGTTTTCGTAAAACTCTTGATATGTTCTTGGCGCTGGACACCCAACTTAATAGCCTTACGCTATTAATTGAGTCTCCTAGAAGCAAAAAAAACTGCTATTGGTGGGCAGCATGTAGACGGACCCCAACTACCTGCAACGGGCTCTCCGCAGCAGCCTCTCTCGGCACAGCCCTCAACCTCAGCATTAATTCCAAGAGTGCTGAGATCGAGCGCTAGAAAAGATTCGGTACCCGAATGTGCAGCGGGAGTGCCCGTACCGTCGGTGATTTGTCCCAAATATTGACCACTCAAAGTCCCGTGTTTAACGATATATCTGCCCAGGGTGTTAGGCCCGGAATACCGACTGACAATGGCACCGCAGATAACCAATCTGCCTTGCCAAAAGCCCTTATAGCGGTTCCACCGACGAGACATATTTTTGTCTCGCGGCTCTCCCCTGACCAAACATCGGAAGATGTTCTCGCCTTTATACAAGGCAAAACCAGAGCCGAAAAAATAAAGATAAAGGTGGAAAAGTTCAAATTTTCTTACGCAAGGGACATTTCATCGTTCAAAATAAAGATCAACAACAAATCTTTTGGAGCTCTCTTCCTATATTATAAAGGGCTTCAATAATAATTGTCAGACAGATGTAATCTATACTGATTTCAGTAAAGCATTTGACTCTGTTAATCATTCTCTCCTCGTTAGAAAACTCGATTCAATGGGTTTTCCAAATGATCTTCTTAATTGGATCTCTAGTTATTTGAATGGCAGGACGCAAAAGGTCCTCTTTAAGAATAATTTATCCAATGTTCTAAGGGTTACATCTGGCGTCCCGCAAGGAAGCCATTTGGGACCCTTATTGTTTACATTGTTCATAAATGACCTGCCCAAAGTCTTGACTAACTCCAGAGTACTTATGTACGCGGATGACGTCAAGCTTTGCGTGCAATACAATGAAGTTGCCTGCCAGTCGGATTTACAAACAGATCTTTATAATTTTCAAACTTGGTGCCGTGTAAACTTATTAAACTTAAATGGCTCGAAATGCAAGCTAATGACATTCTCTCGTGTCGCTCCTAAGCTTGCTACTTACACGCTGAACGGCTGCTCTTTGGAAAGAATTAATACAGTTGACGATTTGGGCGTCTGCTTGGACCCAAAACTTGACTTTATTGATCATATTTCGTCTATGGTGAATAGAGCCAGGGGTGTGCTTGGATTTATTAAACGGTGGTCGAAGGAATTCAATGACCCCTATGTTACTAAATCCTTAGGAAGTAGTTCGTCCTATCCTAATATATGGATGCTGCGTTTGGAGCCCTCAGTACGGCGTCCATAGTAAACGCATTGAGTCGGTTCAAAAGAACTTTTTACTTTTCGCTCTACGCGGTTTAAATTGGGATGCAAACCAAAGATTACCTTCCTACTCTAGTAGACTCCTATTAATAAACTTGCCGTCCTTAGCCAATCGTAGAACGATGCTAGGGATAACCTTTATTTTTAACCTTATCAATGGTGATGTTGAAAGTGCTGACTTGTTGAGTCAGCTTAATTTCCATGTACCATGTAGAACGACTAGATCCTATATCCCATTAGTCTTGCGCCACTGTAGAACCTCCTTTGAACAGCATGAACCTTTTAGAGTGCTATGTGCAAATTATAATGATTTGTGCACAATAATCTCTAACGTAGATACCCTTCCCAAATTAAAATCTTTAATACTAACACACTTAGTAAGCATGCAAGCTAACAATCTGGCAGCACGCCGGTAGTCAATTTTCCTCGTATTCTGTCCTATATTTTCCATCGCGCCTACTAACACCTAACCCAAACAGGCACGTGCCTGGTGTCATACGGGCCACTTGAATGTACTGACCTTAGTGCATCAACGTCCATATAAGTTGGTCCTCTAGCATGAACCTAATGCAGCCGAGCTTAGTGCTCGTTCGTTATTCATTACTATTATTATTGGCATACCGAAACCAAAAAGCATTTCTCTTAGTGGATTTTTTATTTCTTCAGATGCTCTTGACAGTAAAAGTTGTACTTGTGCATATTTGGAGAATTTATCGATACCTGTTAAAACGCTTGGTTTTCTTTTAATATAAATATCTACGTGAATAATTTCTCCTCGATAATTTGGAATGGGGATTTGTTGTATTTTCGTTTTGGAGGGGTGTCTGTCGTACCTTGATTCTTTACAAGTTTAAGTTTAGGGTCGAGTCTGTTTGTCAAGACTGCGATGAGTTTTTCCTCCGTGTAGGATTTATGTTTTATGATATGCCGAAAATCTGGATATGCAAGAGTCACATCCCTGGAGATGAGAGTGTTTTTAAGTTTCTCGAATGCCAATATAGTTTCTTTATCCAAGTTTATAGCGGCTTTGCTTGACTTGGTTTTAGATATACAGCCTTATTCGCCTCTTAGGAGAATGGTTAAAGGCTTTGCTATTTTTGCATAGTCTTTGATGAAACGCCTGTAATACCCTGTCATGCCTAAAAAGCAACGAGGTCCTTTAACGTTTTTGGTTCTGGGAATTTCGTAATTGCTTTTATTTTGCCTATATTGGTTTTAACACCATTTTTGATATTGTCAATTTCATTTTAAAAAATGGCATTTTTCTATTTGAACTCTCATGTTTGCATTTTGAAGAGTTGAAAATCCTTTTTCAAGGTTTCGGCCATGTTCTACCTCATCTTAGCTGAAGACTATAATGTCGTCTACATATACGTAGCAGATTTTTCCTTTGTATTCTCTCAATATGTCGTCTAAAGCTCTTTGAAAAATAGATGGAGATTTTTTAAGCCAAATGGAAGTCTTGTAAATTCGTATTTCCTCCATTTACAGCAAATGCTGTTTTCTCTATGTCCGTATCTTTTAGTGGTATCTGATGGAAACCACTTTTCAGATTTAACACCGAGAAATATTTGTTGTCTCCAAGCTGTGCGATAATTTCGCTGATTTCGATTATGATGTTATGATCTGAGATAGTAACATTATTTAGTTTCCTAGAGTCAATTACTAATCTGTATGTCTTTTCTTCGGACTGACCGGACTTTTTCGGGACTACCAAAACTATGTGTTATTTTCGTATCTCCTCCAACTGCATTGACGGAGAAAACTTTTTCATTAGGTTTGGGCTTTGGTACTAATTGGTTTTGGATGTAATTTTGGTTTGAACCGGTGTCAATTAGAAATTTTAGTATTTTTCCGTTCCCCATGGTTACCTTAAAGTAGGGTAGCGAGGAACGATTTACTCTAAAAATGTAGTTCTGAACTGTCTATATATTCTTGTTGATCGACATCGGCTTGCCATGCGTATTCTTCCTGTAGGTCATTTACGTTGTTTTTTTCTGTTCTGTTCTTGTTCTGAGATAAATGAGTCTTCTTCTGTAACTTGTTGTACTGCATTATCTGAGTCTGTGTAAATATGGAATTGCCTTGGTATTTTGTTAACATTTTGGACATTAGCAGAACTAAGTGGTCTTCTCCCTGCATAATTATTTTTTCTCGGTTGGCTCATATAATTAATACATATGACGCGAACGAACTGATTGATCAACGTCCATAGGTACTGGTTTTGGTTGTGGTCGTGGGGGAATGTTTGGTGTGCCATGAAGTGCTACCTGTTTTACGAAAGTCTGATTGTATGGTTTGGGTTGATTAAACTGAACAAGTGGAGTTTTCCCATTGTGGATGTTATTTGCGACTGATTTGGATAATGGTATAGCTGTGGATGAAAGCCTTGCTTTGTAGATACTATGCGGTATGGTTGCGGATGATTAGGGGGTAATATTGGTAATTTTCCGAAATAAGGGGTTTTTGGCGTCTGATTATTTCTAGTATTTTGATTCTCAAGAAGGCTACATAGATAAAGGCCGTGCCCTAAGTCATGTGGTTCTTTAATGGCCAACAATGGTGACAAGTTGCCATTTAGGTTTCTGACAAATGTATCCAAAGCATTTTCTCGGTACATGTTAAGGAGTTCACGGTCTCTTGTGAGTTATCTTCTTTACCAATTTGGTTCAAAATTAGAAAATTGATAGACTGTTCGGTAGAATTCGACTATGGAGCTGCTTGGTTAAGGGCATAAAGTTGATATTCTAAAGTTTTTAGGTCGCGTTTGTCTGAAAAGTGCGCTGTTAGGCATTTCGAGATTGCTGTCCAGTCTATAGGAGTATTGTTTGACTCCAATACGGCGTCTGTTTGTCCAATATTCTTATTGCGAATTGCTAAAAGGATTCCGAGATATTTAGGTGAACCTATTTTGTTTTCATAGAGTTTTAATACCCTGGTAACATTTTTTTCCATGATAAATATTCAGTTTTCTTTCCTGAAAAATCTCTAAGCGATCGGACGATATCTAGTTATTTATCTAAGTTATTTAACTAACTTAAATTATGTGCAAACTCTTTTGTAATTTTCTGATCTTCATATTTAGAGAAGTCCTTAAGGTTTTATTGCCTTTACTAAGTTACCGAGGCTTTCCTCTAGAACTATTTTTATTTTTCCCTCATCTAGTTATTTATCTAAGTTATTTAACTAACTTAAATTATGTGCAAACTCTTTTGTAATTTTCTGATCTTCATATTTAGAGAAGTCCTTAAGGTTTTATTGCCTTTACTAAGTTACCGAGGTTTTCCTCTAGAACTATTTTTATTTTTCCCTCAATCTCACTTTGTGTCATAATTCGTGCGTTTAGTCGTGTGCTTGAAGAAGGTCCTGTAAGGTTTGAGAGTCTGTCGACTAGTCTTGTTTGGTCATTTTGAAATATGAATTATTGATAAATAATTTGTGTTTTGATTTCAGTTACTCAGAAGTCAAAAGTTGAATCTTAATTAGTAAATAATTTTTTCTCGAGTGTGGGTCTACTTGGGGGCCACCTATATACCCTTCGAACGGGTACTAAAAGGATCACGGCGATAATTAATGGCCTGATCTTTCCTCCAGGTACTAGTCCTTTAAAATAGGGGTAGCGACTGTTTTTCGCTCCTTCGGTTCGCGTTGTTTGGATTTCACTTTTTACGTATTAGGCGGAGTTATATTACCGAAACGTGGGAATTTTTTTTAGCGATCGACGCGAGACGCGGAACTTGCACTTTTCGAGGATATGAACCACCAGCTAAAGATTATTAGTTTTTTATTAATTTAAAAAAATAATCTTTGTTGATTTGAGTTGGATTAAGAACTGAATTAGCTTAAGCTTAACAATCGTTTATATAGGCTACTTGTTGCTCCATCACTGTCACCGTCTCTGCCGCCGTCGTTGCTTCCACTGACATTCATTGTTTTTCTGCTGACGTTCTTTGTTCTCATGACGATTTGTAACTATTGGCCGCTTCTAATTACCATTGGTAAATGCATTGATAGATAAGGTAAACCATGTGCGCTGAGCTTGCATCTTTTTGGGTAGCCATCGTGGGAATACTAATCCGGAAGTTTCTTGAATTGGTAGTAAATTGAACTGGAAATATAATGGTTTTTTCGTTCCCACCATCTAGGTTGAAAACGCATCCAGGTTCAAAAGTAAATCTGTAAATGAATTTATTAATTGAATACAAAAAAGTCACTTATCTTTTAACAATATTTAATTACAACGCAAAGCATTTGTGAACACTGCAGCTGTCATTAGAGCAGTGAAAACATCGATTTAAGAAACGGAAGTTTCTTGAATTGGTAGTAAATTGAACTGGAAATATAATGGTTTTTTCGTTCCCACCATCTAGGTTGAAAACGCATCCAGGTTCAAAAGTAAATCTGTAAATGAATTTATTAATTGAATACAAAAAAGTCACTTATCTTTTAACAATATTTAATTACAACGCAAAGCATTTGTGAACACTGCAGCTGTCATTAGAGCAGTGAAAACATCGATTTAAAAAAAGACACTATTGAGTTTTTTTTTTCGGCAAATAATATTTTTCTTCATTTCATCATCTGTGAAAACGACAACAAATATAAAGTCAGAACATCGGCAGTAGCCGAAAACAGGTAGAAATAAACCAATAAAAACTATTAAACTAAGCCAGCAAAAAAATTGTCACGTTCAATGTTCTGACTCGCCAAGACGAAAACAAAAATCTTAAATTACAACAGCAAGATCGTAAAAAGCAAAGCGTACTTCCATCCAAGAGTTAAGGCACTTGAATTTAAAAGAAGAATGAAAGACAACAAAAGTGAATTTAAATCAATAACTTTAAAGCTCTCTGTAATTCTCTAAGATCTTTTGAAGTACACTCAATATTTGGAAAAGCTTGAGACCTAGGCTTGAATGTCAACCAATGCAGATCAATTATTAGTTCAGTTTGAGACTCAAAACTTATCGGTCGGTCTTCTTCATTTATTGTAAAAACGATTTGTAATAAATTCGTGATAAATAAATTACATGAAATCAATTTTTTAACTTACGAATTATACAAACACTTATGTAATTATATAAATATGTACATAGGTTAGGTTATGTTGAACTTTACTGCTGTCGTGGGGGCCATGCAAAGGCCAGAGTGGTTCTTATTTATCCGGATGTTATTATATGGACCTAGAGATTGTTACGCCATTTTGATGTTAATCGATTCGTGTTGGATTGAAAAAACGTAGTGTGATAAAATAACTGTGTTTGGGATAGTTCATTTGCCCACTGTAAAGTGTGGCATAGAATGTCTAGATTGACTTTGCAGTTTTAGGAAGTGCAATTTGTAGCTTGTAGCCTAGCGTGTGTCGCATTCGTAATGCAATTTAAAAAGAATGAGAGCATGGTAGCAGAATATCAAAGAGTCCGTTACTGAGTCAGGCGTGTTCGTTGACCGCAAACATATTTAATAAAAGCCTATTGTATTACAAGTTGTATAACCGGTTCTCGAAATATTCAATCCGGACATCTGGTATCGAAATTACACATTTCAGTATTTTTTCCACGTGTCGACGCTGGAGGGTATTATGAAATTTAGTCAGAATTGGTACGACGTGCTTTTGCTGATGGGGCAGGGCTGCCTAGCCAGCCTCTCGAGGCGGGATTTCTTCCCAGGTGCCCACGGGTCGCACAACAAATGTCCAGTTGATTACAAAAAAAAAAAAATCAAAAAACTAAAAAAAAACAGCACGAAAAATAATCTTAGCGATCTCGGATCTACATAGGTCTTGATTCTAATAACACACCCGACAGAAATTTCCATATTCTCCTTAAATTACCCTGATTACCAATTTTTGTTCAACGTTCAATTTCAAATTTGGAATTTGGCATGGGTATTTCCATACTTTATATTTCAGCGCTTTTCCACTTATTCTGAGTTCCAATAAGAATCAGGGCCTGAGACGAGCCGGATGTCAGCCCCTAAAATTTTTATGCCTTCACCTCTCAATATATAAAATATAGTTATTCCTATAGTTCTCGATATAATATTGCCTGCGTTTAGCAGAGCAAAATGATCTCTGATCAGTGATGGATTTCTATCAATAGTTTTGCTGAACGCTATAATCCCTTATCATGATGCAACACTTTTTTCTATCATGATCATCATTATGTCTATAATAATAATTGAAAAAAGAAATGCAATTCAAAGGAGATATAAATTTTACTTATAGATCAGTGTCATTTTTAGTTATTTTGTAATAAATAGTTATTGTTTATAGTTTTTAGTTAGTTATTATTTATATTATTAACCTTCGAGGAATGCAACGATGTTGAATTCCTCTGTGCTTCGTCTCTGATCCTGCGAGAGTCAGTTTAGCAAGGGTGGCGCCTCTGACGCAGCCCGAAGATCCTTATCATCCAATTTTCGATGTGACTCTGATATTGGGTGTGACGTACAGAATATTTCTGACCGTTCAGCCAATAAAGTCCTATGTTTTCGCAAAACGGACTTTGAACGGCTGAATAATTTTATAAACGAGTTCAATTGGTCTGATCTATACATGTGCACTGACATGGCTGTTGCCGTGGATATTTTTTACAGTGCAATGAATTCATTTTTTATTGAATGTGTTCCGTTATATTATCCGCCAAGCTCGAATAAACCGCCGTGGCTTACCAAAGAGTTGAGACGACTTAAAAATAAAAAATCTAGACTGTATGCTAAATTTAAAATCGCCGGTTCTCAATCTGCCCTTTCATTTTATTTATCAGCTCGGTCAATCTTTACCGTGCTGAACGCGCAGTGTTATAAAAACTATTTAACTCGTTGTAGGGCCCAGTTCTCACAGGACCAAAAACAGTTTTATAATTTCGTTAACACTAAACGTAAACCTAAAACAAATCCTTCCTCGCTTTCATTTAAAAATACTTCCGCAAATAATGATCAGGAAATAGCCGATCTATTTTCGCAGTTTTTTTAAACAACCTATTCTAGCTCTTCGTATATATACCAGACTTATTCCTACGACATACCCAAATCGAACTTAATTTTCTGTCCTAGCCTAAACGAAAGCTCTCTCCTTTTAGATCTTTATCGTGTCAAGCCAGTTTATTCGCCAGGTCCCTACGGAATTCCTGGCTGTGTGCTCAGGTATTGTGCCGACGCCCTGTGCTATCCCCTTCTGAAATTGTTTACCTTGTCCTTAGAAACCTCCCACTTTCCCATTATTTGGAAGGAATCGTTTATTATTCCTCTCCACAAAAAAGGTAGCAAATTGGATGCCAGCAATTATAGAGGAATCTCTAAGTTGTCGGCCATCCCAAAATTATTTGAAAATATTATCACCCCTCATTTACAGCACCTTTGTAGATCGGTTATTTCTCCATGTCAACATGGTTTTATTAAGCGAAGATCAACAACAACAAATCTTTTGGAGCTCTCTTCATATATTATAAAGGGCTTCAATAATAATTGTCAGACAGATGTAATCTATACTGATTTCAGTAAAGCATTTGACTCTGTTAATCATTCTCTCCTCGTTAGAAAACTCGATTCAATGGGTTTTCCAAGTGATCTTCTTAATTGGATCTCTAGTTATTTGAATGGCAGGACGCAAAAGGTCCTCTTTAAGAATAATTTATCCAATGTTCTAAGGGTTACATCTGGTGTCCCGCAAGGAAGCCATTTGGGACCCTTATTGTTTACATTGTTCATAAATGACCTGCCCAAAGTCTTGACTAACTCCAGAGTACTTATGTACGCGGATGACGTCAAGCTTTGCGTGCAATACAATGACGTTGCCTGCCAGTCGGATTTACAAACAGATCGTTATAATTTTCAAACTTGGTGCCGTGTAAACTTATTAAACTTAAATGGCTCGAAATGCAAGCTAATGACATTCTCTCGTGTCGCTCCTAAGCTTGCTACTTACACGCTGAACGGCTGCTCTTTGGAAAGAATTAATTCTGTTGACGATTTGGGCGTCTGCTTGGACCCAAAACTTGACTTTATTGATCATATTTCGTCTATGGTGAATAGAGCCAGGGGTGTGCTTGGATTTATTAAACGGTGGTCGAAGGAATTCAATGACCCCTATGTTACTAAATCCTTAGGAAGTAGTTCGTCCTATCCTAGAATATGGATGCTGCGTTTGGAGCCCTCAGTACGGCGTCCATAGTAAACGCATTGAGTCGGTTCAAAAGAACTTTTTACTTTTCGCTCTACGCGGTTTAAATTGGGATGCAAACCAAAGATTACCTTCCTACTCTAGTAGACTCCTATTAATAAACTTGCCGTCCTTAGCCAATCGTAGAACGATGCTAGGGATAACCTTTATTTTTAACCTTATCAATGGTGATGTTGAAAGTGCAGACTTGTTGAGTCAGCTTAATTTCCATGTACCATGTAGAACCACTAGATCCTATATCCCATTAGTCTTGCGCCACTGTAGAACCTCCTTTGAACTGCATGAACCTTTTAGAGTGCAATGTGCAAATTATAATGATTTGTACACACTAATCTCTAACGTAGATACCCTTCCCAAATTAAAATCTTTAATACTAACACACTTAGTTAGCATGCAAGCTAACAATCTGGCAGCACGCCGGTAGTCAATTTTCCTCGTATTCTGTCCTATATTTTCCATCGCGCCTACTAACACCTAACCCAAACAGGCACGTGCCTGGTGTCATACGGGCCACTTGAATGTACTGACCTTAGTGCATCAACGTCCAAGAAATTATTATAGTTATTATTAATATTTCTTTATATTGAATTTAGTTTTCTATGCCCGAATGCGGAGTCCAATACTTTAATTGCGGCAATGGACAAAATAAAGCACATAATGTAAGAAGGCTTTGATGCCTGGTTGATAGTGCATAAACTATTGCCTTTTGCTGTCGCAAATTATACTTGAACTGATTGTGTGGGTTGAGGATCTGAAGACACAGCGATAGCCTCTGGTGAATGAGTAAAGATTCTGTTTGCAGTGGGACCACTTGGTGATTTTATTAACGAAACTTAACGGTATTTATAGCTAAAAATTGTTTGACAGAAATGGTGTGTAAGAATTAATGTGGGTTACGGTGACTTAATATACTGAACTGAGTCCATTACCCCACTGCACTTCCTCATGTCAGAAGAATATACAGAATGCGCTTGACCTCGTAATTGATACTGCAACTGAAAGGTTAAAACATAACATTTTGTTATGTATAAACATTGTTTCTTATAACTTATGCCGCAACTTAACATTGTCCCGACCGATGAACAGGTGTGAACAGGAGTGGGCGGATGGTTTCCCAAAAAATATAAGCCGTCGTCAGTCCAATAATTCCTAATGGTCGTTGGTATGGTTGATTCAGTGTTGTTGCAGCGAGAGCGAAAGCTCGTGCTCCCACACTGCTTTGGATCAGCTTTGGATACAAGTCAGACCCCAACACGAAGGAGATTGTCGCTGGTCGATGGTACAAGGGATCAGAGAGGCGGATGTCATCAAACTTCGCCCGGGTGGCGTCGCTCAGAGTCCATGTAGGACTTTTGATCTTGAGGCTGGGATCGAACCTCAAAATCAATCGAGCAGTACTTGTTGATCAGTACTGCTCGAAGGCGCTTTCCAGCGCTCAGTTTCAGGAACCTCTTGCACTTCCGAACAGGATGGATTTCCCGGCAGACTCGGCAGCGGTAGGAGTTAATACCTCGTGAACGTCTGCTGTCCAAAGTTTCGGTGGTTCGAAGACGCGGCACCATGATGTCGAGTTGTTCTGCGGGGAAACGAAAAGAAAAACTTTAATTGGAGTCGGTCATGCGTTTGGACACATATGGGACTTTACTCTCCCCAGGGAGACGGGTAACCTTGTGGACGGTCCGTTTTATTGTGCCGCGCGCCGTACGGATCTCCACCACTCGAACTCGGCCGTCAGCGCCCGGACCAACCGGAACGATTCTCCCGAGCCGCCAATTGTTCGGTGGCAGACTATCATCCTTGAAGACTACCATATCGTCCATTTGGAGATTCGTGGTTGGAAATTGCCACTTCTTGCGTTTGTGGAGCTCTTTTAAATACTTTTTGAAACTTTTCACCCTGCACTTTCGGCATCGAGCTCGAGGAACTCGCCATGAAGGAGGTGCTCGACTGGAATATTCTCCAAAATGGACCTGTGGTTGGCAGTCCACTTCCTTAACGGGAAACCCGCGGAGTTAAAAGCCTCTTGCAACTCTTGGATTGAGGGTTGGGCTTCATTTCGGGAGTTTGCTCTTGCCAAAACGTCATCGACGTACATATTTTGATTTATAATCCGGCTGGCTTTTGGAAATGGCCCTTGGACATCCTCTGCCAGTTTTTTTAGCACTCGAATGGCGAAGGTAACCGTTTGCAACTCGAAGTCTCGGATATCCCCTTCCTTATTTCGGAACAGAATTCTTTGAAAGGGCGTATGCTTCGGATCGACCCAGATTTGACGGTACATTTTTGTGATGTCTGCACTAAATACGTATCGAAAGTACCGCCATTTCAAAATCTGGATAGTCAAATCAGATTGCAGGACTGGGCCAGCATGAAGAATATCATTTAAGCTGGTTCCATTTGTAGACGGACTAGAGGTGTTAAATACAACGCGACGCTTTGTCGAGGTGATTTCGGTCTTAAGTACTGCATGATGTGGAAGGTAATAGGTAGGAGAACTATGAGTCGGTGAAACTTCCTTCATATGACCCAGATCCAGATATTCCTCAATCACGCTGTCATATTGCTCTTTTAGGGAAAAGTCTCATTTTAAACGATTCTCGTTTCGAAGAAACTGAGCCAACGCAATGGATCTTGAATATCCCAGATTGGATCCGGAGTTTTCAGGGTCGCAGAATGGGAGCGTGACCACGTACCTCCCGCTTGCGTCTCTTTTCGTAGTTCGAATAAAATTAGTCTCACAATAAGACTCCGACTCTCCTACCATCTTTATTGGCAGATCCTCCACCTCCCAGAACTTGCTGAGAAGTGTGTCGAATGCATCATTATCATCATGGCGAACCTGAGTCGTAAAGGATGCGACTCGGCTGGCCTGCATACTGGAGATCGGCCCCTTTAGCACCCACCCAAAGATGGTCTCTTGGCCTAGAAGTGAGCCGCATATATCTCTTCGCGTGCCACACATCATCACTGACGGTAGAATATCGGGCCCGATTAGGACGTCGATCTGGGCCTTTTCAAAGAAACTGGGGTCCGCCCATTAAAGATCGGGCAGGTCCTTCAAGGAATTTTTTGAAATTGGATGCGACCGCAATTTGCCCGATAATTCCGGATGGACATAGGCTACGGTGTCTAATTGTAGCCACGGTTTGGTAGGAGAGCGGATTGGAATGCAAATGGTTAAGCCCGGAGACTTGCGTCTGGATGTTGCTGAATGGCAACTTAATAATTTTGAAGAGACGCTCGGAAATGAACATCGCCTCTGATCCCGAGTCGATTAAGGCTCGTGCTCGGTAGTTAGTCCCCAAATGGCATACGTCGATAATCGCCGTGCCCAGTAGAACGGCTGTAGTGCCGGAGGCGAAGTAGTTTTGCACCGTTGATGTGCTCGCAGATGCATTGCTGCTGGAGGGTCTTGAGGGCGCAGAGGGCTAGGTGGAACTCGCATGGTCGGAACTTGGGGGGCCGCGATGCAGCAGCGTATGATGCTTCCCCTTGCATGTGAAGCAACTGTAAGTGCTTGAGCAATCACGAAACTGATGGCCTCTCGCGAAACAATTCAGACTGAGCTACTTCTTTTTGATGTACCCGGAACGCGCATCGACGGACATTTGAAGATAGAGCGGGCACAATCTTACCGGATGATTCTCCTTGGAGCATAAGCCACACCCTCTCCGTTTGGTGCTGACCTTTGTTCCGAAGGATTGAAGCTTTTTCGGAAATGTCTGCGTTGGTTTCATATCGTCGATGGTCTCTAATGTCCGATACCTCTCACTCAGGAAAGTATTCATTTCCTCCCAAGCTGGTATCTCGGATTTTGAAGTGATGGACTTTTCCCATAAGGACAGGGTGGCCTTCGGCAATTTGCTTGTGCACAGGAAGACCAGTAGACAATCCCAGTTCTCTGTGGAGATTTGGAAGTGTGCTAGGGCTGTTAAACACCCCTGAATCGTGGACTGGAGCTCCTTTAGAGCATGTCCCGACTCTTGAGAAATGGAACTCAACTCCACGCAGAAGCGAAACCGTCATTTGTCAGCGGGGATTTTGCGACAATGGTCTTTCCTTCGCCACTAGTCTTCGTGAGAAGATGAAACAGCTTCTCGACCGGGGTCAGCCTGGGGTTATTAACATAAACTGCCGTGAACAGGTCCCTGAAAGTGGGCCATCGGAGGTAGTCCCCGTCGAAAACTTCCGTATCACACGGAGGTAGACAACAACCGGACGAAAGTTGGGGTTGAGAGGGAGCTGGAACGGTAGAAGGCGTTACCCTTTCTAGGGTCTCACCAATTTGTGCCGCACATGCCTCATATACCGAGTAGCAATAATCATATTTCGACTGCAGCAGCGGCATTGTGCTGAGGGATCCTTCTAGGGCAATTAAGTCGGAGCAGGTCTCATATTCCTTTTCGACTTTTTCCCATAAGGCTCGCACCTGTTGGAGGCGTACTTGTAGTGTATGCGAGAACGGTGTCGCTTGACCAGGAGTGTTTATCTTTGCCTCAAAGAGGCTTACGCGATCGCTGACCGCAATAAACTTGTGCAAACCTGCGGTTGCTGCCGTTGGCTGGTCGGAGGATGCCATCTTTTTGCTGACCGCGCGTGTCACCCTTAGGAATTCACTCCCGGAAGTGGAGGGGATCTCAGGCTTAACTGCCAGCGACGATTCGCTGGATGCTTTCCCCAATGGATGGGAGATTACAATCCGGGGAGTGGTCTTTGAACTTGGCGACGGAAGCTCCCTTCCTGGAGATCCCGACAATACGGTCCTTCCTTTCGGACTGACTGACTTGGGTGTTGGCCTAGCGCGAGGCGGTACTGGAGTGGATGGGGTGGCTTTGGACTCCTTTCCTGACGCAGATGTCGGTTTCGACTTTCCCTCTATGGGCATGCTCAATTAGGGCCTGACGAGACCGACACCGCCTGACTGACGCACCGCTCAACCAGAATACAAAATAAAACACTGCGACAAGGCCTGGACTAGGATGAACAAACCCAGTCTGAATATCAATTTGAAAAATGTTGAAATTCCGCCCTCACTGGTACAATAGTAAAAAAAAAAGAAAAATAAGAAACAAAAAATTAGCCAAATGAGAGAAAGATTGCTCTCTTATTTTTTTTAAATAAATAAAAAATAGTAGCAGACACTCGGCTAAAAACGGGGGGAATCGGATACAATAGCGCAACAACCAAACTCGGGACAGAGACCACAACACAATTAAAAAAAACTTTTCTCGCCAAGCTAATGGAATTAGCTATAGGCCTATTGAGCGGTACTTGACAATTGCTTCCAGTCGACAGCCTCGATTTTATCTTCCGGAATACGACGGATGATCACAGAAGGGATGTGAGCACGAAGAAAGAAAGAAAAAAACAAAAAAACAAAAGAATCGCCAAAAAAACCTAAACTAGCTGGAATAGTTTCCCACATCCTGGGAGTCTCCATCATCAGTGGCACCAGCGTGTCCACCCTGATCTCCGCTCCTGCTACCTCCACCAGGGCGGCCCTCTCATCGTCGATTCGGCGGCATTCAAACACTATGTGGTGCACATCCTCCGCAACTCCAGATCCGCACTCCGGGCAAACATCCTCGTCGTCATGGCCGAACCTCTTGAGGTAGCTACGGAAGCAACCATGTCCGCTCAAAACCTGGGTCAGGTAGAAATCCACCTGTTGAAATCCGGTGGATCCATGCCCATGGTTGGGGATCAGCCTGTGCGTCCAACGCCCTTTGGACGAGGGGTCCTACTTCGCCTGCCAGCTCTCGTAGCTCATTGCTCTAGCCGCGCTCTTCGCCTCGGCCTTGGCTCCGCCGCCTGGTCCTTCGTGACTTCGCAGCGCACACCGAACCTCAGCCTTCTCTCGGACCAGCTCCCTCAGGAGGACCATGCCGGCTATCACCAGAACGGGGTCGTCCGAAACCGTCCTGAAAGCGCTCGCCACCCTAACAGCGCACAGTCTGTAAGTGGCCTCTACGCCCCGCATGTACGATTTCGTCGCGGCTGCTTTTGCCCACACTGGCGTCGCATACAAGATTTGGGAAGTTACGACGCTCGTCAGCAGCTTCCTGGTGATCTGCTCGGGCCCCCTAGAGTTGAGCAGTATGCGGGTGAGACTTCCTGCCGTCCCGCTGGCCTTCTTCTGGGCATACTCCAGGTGCTCCCTGAATGACAGCGGTGTGTCGATTAGGACGCCGAGGTATTTGATCGCCCTCTGCGATCTAATCACGGCTCCACCGACTCGGATCTCGGCCGTTTCCACCGCTTTCCTGCTCGAGATCAGGACTGCCTCCGTTTTGTGCACCGCTAGTTCCAGGCCAGCGCTCGTAAGCCATGCCTCGATCGATCCGATCGCTTCGTTCTCCAAGTCTTCCGCAGCGGTACGCTCCTTGGCGGTTACGACCACTGCCACGTCGTCGGCGAACCCGACGATAGTAGTGCCACTGGGCATAGGGAGTCGCAGAACCCCGTCGTACATGGTGTTCCAGAGCAGGGGTCCCAAAACGGAGCCCTGGGGGACTCCGGCAGAGACTTCGTATGCTCTGGAACCCATAGCTGACGCCACTAAGAGCACTCTCTCACTAAAGTAGCTCCTTACTACTTTTAGTAAGTACCCTGGGATATTCAGGGCGACGAGGGACTCCAAGGTTCGGTTCCAGTCCGCGGTGTTGAAGGCGTTCTTTATGTCCAGCGTTACCACAAGACAGTAGCTCTTGGAGCCGCCTTTCCAACTCTTACCCGCTATGGCCGAAATAGCTATGTCCTTGACCATCTCAATGGCATCGAGCGTGGACCACCCTTTCCGGAAACCGAACTGGCTCGGGGAGAGACCTCCGGACTCCTTGATGGCCGCAGCCAGTCTGGCTGCCACGATCTTCTCGAACACCTTGGCAGCGGTGTCGGTCAGGCAGATTGGCCTATAGGAAGATGGCTCCCCCGGTGGCTTGCCCGGCTTGGAGAGCAGCAGTAGCTTCTGCCTTTTCCATCTCTCCGGAAAGATTCCCTCATCCAGGCACTTGGAGTGATATTTTCAGGGCCCTGTTGGGTATGGCATCCGGCCCCGGCGCCTTTTTGCGGTGCACGCTCCTTCCCAACCGAATCACCTCCTCTTCCGAGACTTCGCAGGCGACATCGGGGTGGCGGTCTGCGCTCGGCTCCACAGTCACCGGAGCTCCACTCGGGGTCCGATGGATCTGTGCTGCCAGCTCTCAGGCCCTTGACCACCATCCGGTACGCTTCGCCCCAAAGGTCGTCCTCCGCCTCGTCGCAGAGCTGCAGGAATCGGTCCGTCTTTGCGCCTCTTATGGCCACCTTGATGGTCTTCCTCGCAATTTTGAAGGCCTCGCTACACTCCAAAGCTCACGGAGAGCCGCGCGGACGAGTCAGCTGCCTGCGGGCTCGGTGGAAGGTGGATCGCAGATCAGCGATCTCGTCGCTCCACCAGAAGACTAGCCTGAGACTTCCTCGAAACGACCCTCTTAGCCGCATGCTCTGGTCGCATGCATGCTCCATTGCCATCCCTTCGGCTCCACCCGGCTCACCTGTTTCCATGCCTTCCAACGCATTAGTAAAATTCCGGATGCACAGCGTGTCCGGCCGGTATGCTTTTGCGGGCCGCAGAACCGAACGGATACCTGCCTCAGGTACTCCGACGGAGCACAGGATCGCCTCGTGGTCGCTCCCGGTGTAGACATCGCTAACCTCCCATTTGGCAGAGTGGGAGATTGCTCTGCTCGAAAATGTGAGGTCGATGACAGAGGCGGCTCCCGTTCTGACAAACGTGTGCCTCCCCCCGATATTTAGAAGGACGACGTCAGTCGCGGCCAAAGCCTCCAGCACCACGCGTCCTCTGGCGTTGGTCAGGACCGATCCCCACTCCTGAGCCCAAGCATTGAAGTCGCCTCCGACTATGACGTTGGCCCTTCCACGCAGGTCACTGCTGAGGTCCTCAAGGATCCTGCTGAACGTCTCCAGCGGGAGGCTAGGCACCAGATAGCAGCTATAGATTTGGAAGCCGCCAACTTCCTCCCTCACGAATCCATCTGCTGGCAGGATGATTGGACATTTGCCGCAGGCCGTCGCCACAGAGCCACAAGTCCGCCTTGCCAGAGCGGTCCTTGGCCCAATCTCCTCCCTTCTCTAACCCTGTAGGGCTCGCTGATTATGGCCACATCCGCCCCTACCTCGCGCACCGTCTGCGTCAGCAGGACGCATTCGGGTCTTGAACGGACGAGCCCGCCATTTGTGCCCGAAGTCCTTTTTCTGCCCGGCTGGTGGTTCGCCTCTCCAGGGCCGACTCCTCTGCCGGAACTGCAGGCAGAAGCCTTGTGGCCTGCTTCGCCACACTTGATGCAGCAACCGCTTTTGTCCACCAGGCTCTTACACCTGATGGCGATGTGCCCAAGTTCCAGGCATCTAAAGCAGCGAGGGGGGCCCTCGCGTTCTCGGACTCTACATCGGGTCCATCCTATGCGGACCTCGCCTCGCCGCCTAACCTCTGACGCCATAGAGCTAGGCAGGCTGAGGACCGCCGTTTTAGTTTCCCCATACCCGGGGCGGAGGCTTCGGATCCTCACTGCACCTTCACTCAGCTGGTATTGGTCTGAGAAGGCTGTACGGATCTCGCTCTCTGTCGTGATCGCGTCGAGGTTCCGAATCTCGAAGACGCAGACCTTCGACTCCTCCGTCAGCGCTCGCACTTCGGTCGCGTCGCCGAGGACCTGAGAGATGCTGTCCCTCATGGACTCGGCACTCTCGTAACTCCCTCTGGCTACCTCCAGGAGCAAGTTACCCCTGGCCGTCCTACGCACCTTGCTGACTGACCTTCCGATGTTGGTCAGCTTGCTGTCCCCCCTTCTGGTGACCAGCGCCAGGATCTCCATTGTAGCTTTTTCCCGGTGCCTCTACTATCACCGCGTCGGGGCGAGCTTTGCGGGTCTGCTTCTTCCTCCTGACCACGGTGCTCCACGAGTCCCCGCCGTTCGCTGGCACGGGATCTGGTGATCTTGTTGGTCCTGCCGCGTTCCCTGTCCCGTACTCTGTTGCCCGAGACTTTGCTTGGGGAGCTCGTTGGGCATTCCGAATACTCCTCGCCGTAGCTGCAGGGGCTGTAGCCTGGATTTGTGGGGCTCTCGTCCGCCTTGGGACTTCGCTACTCGTCCCCGCGTCTGTTGGCTGGCTGAACCTTCGCCACGGCTCCGTTTGGACTGCTCGGTCCTTCCTCCCTGCAGCCGTTTGATGGGCCTTGCTTACGCCAGGCTTGGCACCAGGCGCGGTCTGGGAGCACTTGGCGCAGACGCTCTCCCGAGCGTACGGCTCCCTGGGCTCCTCGGGTCCTTCGGCCGCCAGCTTTGTGAAAGATTTTAGTTTCCGCATCTCGTCAATCATCGACTTCATGGCGATATTGATGTGGCGAACCTGCATCTCGTGGACCAGGCTGTGAAGCTCGTCCAGCAGCTTTCCGAGCCTTCAAGCGCTCTCTGTGCGCGTAAGCGCCCGCTCCTTGTCCTCCTCGGTGTCGGATGGGAGCTCGTCGATGGTAGCTTTGCTCCTTTTGGGAAGTGTGCCCCTGGGACCGCTCACCGGGCTGGACGGGTCCCTGCCTCTCTTGGCCGAGTCCGCGGGATCGCCGGTTTTACTCCTCGCCGGCGCCGGGGACGCCGCGAGGGGTGGGGATCGGGCCATCAAGCTGCTCTTCCTGAATGCAGCAGGATCCCCCTTGCCCATTACCGTCTCCTGGCTTGGTGCAGTACCTACCGAGGCGGCCAAGTCAGCCAACGCCTCGACGGGGTGTGATGGAGAGTTGGGTAGGACCTCCAGAATCCTTGCCCTAGCCGTGGGTTTCCCCACGGGTGGATTTGTGGCTGCCACCTGAAGTATTTATGGTATATTCCGATATTCCAATAAAGGGTGCATTGTCGCCCAATGCAAGGCTGCATTTTATACCTTGTGCCAGGTTCTTTGGCTGACCAGGTAGTCACCCACTGTGGGTCAGACGCTACCTAGGTTTGGAATTTATGTGCAGCTTACGCCTGCTGCCAGGCATGTTCCACCGCCGGCCACTATGGCACCGACGCGGTTCACGCAGCCGCCCATTTTGGGACCGACGCTGCGAGGGTGTTGGGTAGGACAGACAAAACGGTCAGTGCACTTTCGGGGTCCCAGGTTGGCCAGGAGTTTCCCCGTGACTGAACAGGAGTTATACCGTTCCTGCTCGGTCGCCAGAGCCCCGTTTGGAATGGTGAGCCGCGTAGCGGTGGGGATGGCAGTTAGTCAGATCCTTGACCTTTACCACCCTCAGGCTTCCCAGTGCAGCCTAGGGTTTCACCCACTTCCCCTTACCTCTTGCCAAGGATCAAGGGCAGCAGCCCAAAAATGTATGCAGCGCAGACGTGGGTGTCGCAACATGGAGCTTTCTACAGCGTGAGAAAGGGCTTTAGCAAAGGGCTTGACAGTGCCACCTGCCGTTCGAGTAGCCCGACGCCACCAGAGGCAGCGGGGGGGCTGCCAGACCGGGTAGGTTCCTGACACCACTCAACACTAGACGCAGCTGATCTCGCCAACAGCTGACGTGAATAGCGAAAAAACTGCGGGGGCAGCCACGTTTACCTCGGGAGAGGTAACTCGAGAAAGCAACAGAGGCAACAAGAAGAACAAGAAGAACGTCGGGGGAAATGCTCTCACCACTCTCTCCGCCGACTCGGATCATTGGAATCCGAGGTTGGGTTTTCCGGATCCTCCGCGGACGCCTGGGACCCGACGCTGCAAGTGAGTAACACCGTCAGCTTCACGCAGCCTGCCGGCGCCCCGTTGCTCAGGGGACACTGCCGCAACCCACGCACCACACACAATTTGCGGGAGCACCACCGCAGTACAACCGTACTCGCGACTTGCACAACTTGCCTCCCCTTATGCGGGCGTGTGTATACATATATGTATGTAATAGCTTGGAGATCGATGCTCAGCGCCGAATAGCGCGAAGCTTGCCCAATTTATATGTATATATGTAGGTAATTGTGGAGATCGATGCTCAGCGCAGAATAGCGCGAAGCTTGCTCAATATATATGTATGTATGTAGATTGATATAAATAAAAATTAGGATTTAAATTTTTTTTCTTATATTTGTATATATATATATATATATATTTTATTTATTTTTTTTTATTTTTTTATTATTTATTTATTTACTATTTATTTTTTTTATTATTTATTTATTTACTATTTATTTTTTTAAATATGTTTGTGCATATGTGTTTTTGTATATATATATATATATGTTATATATATATATATATATATATATATCTTTATTATTTTTCCTATTATATATAAAAAAGGTTATATTTTTTTTGAATGTGTGTGTGTATATATATATATATATATATATATATATATATTGTATTTTATATTAAAAAAGGGTTATTTTTTGTGCATGTGTATATTTTTTTCGTATTGTATATTAAAAAAGGGTTGTTTTTTGTGCATGTGTGTGTGTAAATATATAATTTTCGTATTATATATTAAAAGGGTTCAGTGCAGTTTAATGACGGACTTATGTACATATGTGAATATGCCTATGGATTTATTATATATATATGATATATATATATATATATATATATAGATACATACATACATACGAAGCAGAGGGCTGATATTGGCAAGCGCTTAAGCACTTAGAAAAGAAGAAAATTCACTGTGGCTGGGCATATGTATGTAACATAGGTATGCACTTGGATGCATATATATATATATTTGGCACTTTTCACTTTGGTCGAAATCGGATGGAAAGAAAAACGCCGATGGAAAAGGAATATGGCGACCACGGACGAATGGACTTTGAAAGGCGAGTCGTACTTATCTTTAAAAAAAAATCCGCAATGGGGCACTGGTGGGATCAGGATAGATCCGGCGATCGAAGGACCATGAACAGGAGTGGGCGGATGGTTTCCCAAAAAAAATATAAGCCGTCGTCAGTCCAATAATTCTTCCTGGTCGTTGGTAGGGTTGATTCAGTGTTGTTGTTGTTGTTGTTCCACATGATGTTCTTCCAGAAATAAAAGAACGTAGTTGGGCTTCGATTTCACTTTCGATTAGGCACTTCGTTTGATACTAAAACTAAAGCCCCGCTCAAGGGCTGCTGGGACCGTGGAGTCGCCTTCGGCTAGGAGACGAGAGGGAGCGAGCGACGACCGGGAGCAGCGAGAGCGAAAGCTCGTGCTCCCACACTGCTGCTCGAAATTAAGCGCCCTCGTGGCGCGAACAAGGTGTTTAACCTACACTAGTGTCTAACCAGAAACTCCGTGGGGTAGGTTCCTGTGCTGATTGTTCAGCGGTCTGCCTGGGCTTAGATGTCCGGCGTAATGCTGTCCATTTGCTGGGCTTCCATCTCACACCCTATAGTTGTTGCTCTAGAGTTTTGATGGATCGTTGGCGGCGGAACTAATCTTTCTGACTATGTGTACAGTGGAATCCAAAATCGACGTTTGATTCTTTAATAGCCTCGTTAATACGTCTTCGTTGGATTTAAAGTCTTTTATGACTTCGAGCTTACCAAAATTTCCGACTGTAAAAAAGGGTGATCTGCGTTGTCTGGAGTGACTAGCTCGCCGTGTAAATTTTGAAAATGTTCATATATTGAGCTACAGGCACTGATGTTTCGTAGCTCTGAACACTTGTGTTTGGGTTCAGATATCTCGGCCGTCAATATTCTCATATCGCTGTAATATGGCTTCAAATTGTATTATACGATGATGGTCCATTCTGAAATTGCCATTCTTGAGGTTCCAAGTCGCTCATAGAATATTTCGGGCTTATCTGTGGACTGAGTCACCGTGTTTGTTGTCTCATTGCTAATGAAAGAATGCGTAGCATTGCCATTAGCGGTGGTAGGATTGGAAACAACACCTTTTTCTTCTGTGCTGGGAGGACTTTTTGTGGCTACCTCTATTAATAGGGGAGCATGTCGATTTGCTGGCCGTGTAAAGATCTCAGATGCAGTTTCGACATCTACTACTCAGACATGGTTGTCCTTGTCGGTGTATGTCTTCACTATCCTTCCCATTTGCCAGCTCATCACGGACAAGTTCTCTTTTTTTACTAGTACCAGGAGACCTTCTTTAACATTCTGCGACATCTTCTTTAATTTCGTTCGCAATTGAAGCTCGTATCTTCAAGACCACTGTTTCCAGAATGTTGGCTTGAGGTAGCTGTGACTGATACCAAAAAGCCGCTTGGCAGATTTTACCACACCTCCCCATAGGCCGGTAAATGATGACGCTCGGGGCAATATGAACTTAAATTCCACCTGCTTCAATATTTGCCTTAGCCCTTTCCGTGAAGATTGCTTCTTCTAATGCCTTCAAATGATTGTTGGCACCAATAAAATATGTTACATTAACGGAGTGGTTGGTCTGAAATTTTCTACGTCTACCCAAAGATCGACCAAGAGCGGATAAGAACGCAGCCGACGTTAGGTCGCTTACTAACCTTGCCTTGTGTTGTCTTTTTCCACGGATTTTATAATAAATCCAACTGGGCCCGCAGTAGGAAACTCCAGAGTTGCCCATGATTTGTTGCATTAATTTGGGTCGAGCCGTCCTACATCTGATACAGCTGTGTAAGATGCCCCTGGCCTTTGTACTGTCGTTCAGAATCCAATATTGCTGCCTGGCAATTGCTCCTAGCGATTGTTATTTTCATGAATCTCGCGCAATAGCATCTTCACAATTTGATCGTTGTATGGAAGAGGGATCTAATGCTTTGTGTTGTATGTCCCTCCGACTCTCATAAGTACGTCATTTCCAATTATAGAAGACAAAGAAAAGATCGAACTCCTTTTGTCCACCGTTTTGTGGGTGAGAGCTGGAATATATTCAAAACCGAAATCAATTTTTTTAATGCTATGCAAGATGAATGTCCTTGCATGAGCTTTTTTGCTTTTTATAGAAGCGCATCATATAAACCTCAATACTTTAAAGTTTATGAAAAAAGTTTCTGTGCTTGCAATTGTATAGCTCGCGGTCCATATATGTTATCTATATAGGTTACGCTCCGCTAAATAACTGGTGGCAATCCCTCTCTATAGCACATTTGCTGAGTTATTTGCTGAAATTACTTGACGCTATTGAGACTGGTACAGCTGGGACTAAAGCTATCCGATTCGCCACGAACATGTGCAACTGTGAACTGATGCATTTTTCCAGGACAGTTGAAAGTCAAAAGAACCCTTATTATTATGCATGCTTTAATCCTTTCTGACTGTGTGGGTCAGTTCAGTATCTAAAACTGTAGAGCATAGTTCCAGGCGAGGTAGAGTTTCATTCGCTGATTTTGAGCAGAGCAAGCGCCAGACATAAACTGCCGCTCCCTATGCTCGCTCTGAAGGGTGACAAAAGTCTGTATATTGTTTAATGCTTACAGATCAGCGCGATACTTTTTCCAGTCACTCTAAAGCTACTGAGGAAGATCATCGTCCCAGCCCATCTTAAACTTTCACAGGCTATGGATAAATATCTTTGCTTTTACCACAACGGAGGCAAAAAGTCCTAGTGAACCGAATATTTTAGACGAATCTGAACTTTTTACTCGTTTGGTGATAGTTGAGGCTTCACTTTTTTGGGATTGATAACATAAGTTATCCAGAACAAGCCCAAAGTTTTAACACTGCATTCTATTTACGTGTCGTCTAGTGTGACGTCGGCGACAATGTCTTCTTGTGGAATATGTTTTAATACTGGACTATTGTTTGAGCACCACTTTGAAAGTTGAATCCGGACGGTAGCAGTATTTTATTTAGTTCTTGTTGAATCTGGACTGCTTCAGGGATCATATCTGCTCCTGTGACACAGTCGTCGGCGTAGAAATCATGCTTGAACACGGATGATCCCTACGGTTAATATTTCTTCTTCTCGGCCAAATAATCCAAACGTTTCGTAGATTGCAATGAAGTTGTTACAAATTAGTTACAAAGTTATAAGTTAGTTACAAATTTATAAAAGTGTAAGCGCAAAGTGGGGTAATTGGGTGTAGGAAGTTGCAAAGAGCTTAAGAAGTGTTTTATAAATCTTCCTCTGGGAAGGTCCGAGGGATGAATTCTTTTTAGTCTTCGCCAAGTCCGCCGAGATACAAGTCTCCTTGCAAGGATATTTGGGTGTGACATGTTCTTATTCCTATAGTTATAGTACTTCCTGACCTGCTCAAAAAGCTCTCCATTCTGGAACAAGCCGGGACACGACTCCTTCCTGAGGGAATGCGTCACTACGGCACTTTTGCTGAGTTAATTTTTATGTTCCAGCGACAGGCCCAATGATCAAACTTCTTGAGGTACACAGCTGAAGCATATAATCATAATCAACCTTTGAGAGGATAGGGTTCCATCCCTGACCATCCTGAATGACCTATCTAAGAGAAAACTCCTAACCATTTCGAATAATTTCCGGTTAATTAACGGCTTGAGCTTGCGAAGTTGACCTGCATGCTACACCCTGTCAAAGGCCTGCTGTATGTCTATAGAGACAGACACCACGTATTTTTTAAAGTGAAACCCCTCGCGTATAAACTTAACCACACGGAGCAACTGCTCAGAGGTGCCGTGCCTGAGTCTGAACCCAAAATGAAATTTGGGAAGAGCGTTCATTGCCTTCGGAGACTGCAATCTCCAAAGGATGCATCTTTCCAAGCTTAGCAAATGTGGAAAGGAAGCTAATAGGGCGATAACCGTTGAGGTCATCGGGTGATATGCCTTGTTTAAAGATCATTAAAATGCAAGCAATCTTCCAAGCCGTCGGAAAATAGCTCAACCTCAGAGAAGCATTGAATTTGAGTTTGCTATACCATGAGCTCTAAAAGTCCGAGTTTTTGAAACACGATTGTCAATTTGATCCTCTCAAGGGGCTTTCTTGGCATTTAGCTTTTAAATACCCTCTTAAATCTCCCGCAAGGTTACAGGTGGCACAGGAAGTTCCATTTGGTGTGTCATGGCAAGCTTGTCAGCAACCACCTGTTCTCTCCGGGCAGAGGTTGTGGCGAAGGGAGTAAATCTACCTTACAGATTTTGATCAAAAGCTTCAACACTGTCTTGTATAGATCTTGCCCGTTTGCCATCCTCCTTTTTGACAGGAAACTTGGGAGTAGCTTGTCTCTTATAGGATCTAGCCAGCTTCCAAAGGTAATGGTTGGAGCTCGCATCAGCTGTCACGTTGTCCAGCATACAATCCGTACTCTGTTTGAGATCGTCTTGAACAACCTGTTGATTCTTATAACAGTAACCTTTCTACTTCAGAAGAGAGCACATAATAGCGCCTTGCCGTAAGAGAACTCGGAGACACCGGTGTGGCCGCAGAAGCAGCAGATTCCCTAATACTTGTTGATGGCTGAATCAAAGTTCTCCTTCGTGTAGTAGCACAGAGTCTTCTACTTGTTGAAAAGTCGTCATACTGCACCTGATGTGGTTTCAAGATGAAGCAATGTATGGTGTTTTTTTTTATCTCATTTATAACACGTGCGGCTTCGGCAATCCTTTGTCTTGTGTGGACTCCGTTTGTAGAATGGACAGTTTGGTAACTTCCCAACCTTGGTGGTCCAGGAAACTATGCATTGCGTAAGCCCTTGCAGTTCACGAGAAACATGTAAAGCTTGTTCGTATAAGGTTCTTTTTGTAAAATCATATTTTTGCTTGATGGTGGCAGTCCCTATTGTATTCCAACCAGATATATTGATGCCTATTGCCTTGGATGATGCAAGATACTCGATAGTTGTAATATACAACTCTTTCAATGACTTTTTTAGTGTGTTGCTGCAGGAGACTATTAAGAATCGGGTCTGCTACATGTCTGGGATTGATGTACGCTTCAACCAATTTTTCTCATGCGCTTATGCAGTTTTCTTTTTTAAGATCAATATCAAAAAATTGTGTCCATTTGAGTAGTTCCCCGTCGAATTTTGGGATGCTTACCCTGGGCAAGTGTACATCTTCATTGCTTGATGGGTTTGATTTTGACCCTAACACTTTTTGAATATCCCTTTCTAGTCGGAGGAAATAATGCATGTCATATCCTTCCTTAACCGAATAGTGGATTTTTTGGGATTCTGGCCATAGTGATTTTATCAATAGCTCCTTATGGTCCTTCCGGTCTCTGGACACTCTTTCCGTGCCGTTTTGATGGAATCGGCTATCGATTTTTGTCGGCGACATGCCGATGTAGGCATATTCACAGGCAGGCTGTTGCATGTTTGCAGTGTCAGCGTTCCCCTGGGTCTGGCTTTGAGCCATTGCCTCGGTTGTGACTGTTCTGTACTTGTCGTATGACCCACGACAGTCTTTGTAGAATTTTAAATATTCCGAGGTTCTATTTCTCTAAAATATTTTGATCTTTATCCGCAAATCGATTCCACACTTATCGATTGTGGCCAACTTCGATTAATAATAAGTTGGATTGAGTTTTCTTTCCGCTGAGTCTTTTTTAAAGTTGCGACATTTCTTGACTTTCTTTTCCTGTAAGTCTAAGGCCTATGTGGCTGCTTACTCCTCCTTGGTATTATATTGAATTTTTTTTTCATTCCTGACCCGTTGGTAGTGTTTAAATCGCTTTTGATAGCTGGATAGGCTCCTTTTTGCAATCGTTCTTTGGTCGAAGGAATCAACAACGTTTAAAATGTTGCTTTGTTGATTACTTTAAGAGTGTCCAGGAAGGTTCACAAGATTTACAGAATATTTCCTATTGGAGTCACAAAATGTTATAAAGAGGCTTTGATGCCTGGCAGTGCATAAACTATTGCCTTTTGTTGTCGCAACTAGTACTTGAACTAGGTGGACTGATTGTATGGGTTGAGGATCTGAAGCGACAGCTAAAGCCTCTGGTGAATGAGTAAAGCTTCTGTTTGCAGTGTGACCACTTACTGATTTCATTGCCGAAACTTAACTGTATTTATAGCAGAAATTGGTTTCAAAATAATTTTTACGTTAACAGAAATAGTGTTCACGAATTAATGTGGATTACGGTGTCTTAATATGGGGAACTGTGAACATTGTCCCACTCCCCTTCCTCATGTCACTAGAATATGCATATGCGATTGACCTGGTAATTGAAACTTAATTTTTATGACAAAAACATATTGATGCGACTACAGAGTTATTACGTAACATATTTTTGTGTATGAATATTATTGCTTATACTCCCATTCAGAGCAATATCAACCGATAGATAATATTTTATAACTGAAAATATCTTTATCTTATTCTGCATATGACATATCTGTCATTAACTTTGTTTCACCAATTTTGGTGTGTAGTTCAAAACTATGAAGTGAGTTTTTTTTTTTTGAACTGAATTTATTATTGTACGTTACTGTAGTGTAGCAACTTATACAATAGTGAGCGATGAAGTGAGTGAAAACACAGTCTGTCAGTTCAGGCAATACTACCATTTTCACACAAACTCAATAATACTGTACAGAGAAAAAAGTGTGCTTACTTCCAAAATAAGAACATAAAAAGACCTTCTTCAAAATTGAGACACTATACTGGTCGTAGAGAAAAATTAAAAAAAAAAACACCATTAAAAAGGACCTCTTAGGTTACATGTATACTAGAACGTTCAAGTCACAATTGCCTGCATCAAGTTAGTGTGTTCAAATTTCCGCATCGATTTCGTTATACGATTTAATATAGAAAATTTTGTTATATATTTATCAGCTCGTTCAAACTTTACCGTGCTAAACGCGCAGTGTTATAAACACTATTTAAGTCGTTGCAGGGTAATTTTGGCAGTTTTTTTTTAAACAAATTATGCCAACCCTTCGGATATAAATCAGACTTATTCCAACGTCATACCCAAATCGAACTTAATTTTCAGTCCTAGCTTAATTGAAAGCCCTCTTCTTTTAGATCTATTTAGTGTCAAGTCAATTTATTCGCCAGGCTCCGACGGTACTCCTGGTTGTATGCTCAGGTATTATGAAATTGTTAACCTTATTCTTAGAAACATCCCTCTTTCCTCTTATTTGGAAGAAATCGTTTATTATTCCTCTTCTCGAAAGAGGTAGCAAATCAGATTCCAACAATTATAGAGGAATCTTTAAGTTGCTGGTTATCCCAATACTTTTCGAACACGTTAATACTCCTCATTTGCAACACCTTTGTAGATCAGTTATTTTTCCATGTCAACATGGTTTTATTAACCGAAGAAGAACAGCAACAAATCTTTTGGAGCTCTCTTCCTATATTATAATTTTTAGACAGATGTAATCTATACTGATTTCAATAAAGCATTTGACTCTGTTAACCATTCTCTCCTCGCAAGAAAACTCGATTCAATGGGTTTTTCAGTTCATCTTTTTAATCTTGTGAATGGAAGAACGCAAAAGGTCCTCTTCAAGATTAATTTATCCAATGTTCTAAGGGTTACATCTGGTGTCCCGCAAGGAAGCCATTTGGGACCCTTATTGTTTACATTGTTCATAAATGATCTGCCCAAAGTCTTGACTAACTCCAGAGTGTACTCCTTATGTACGCTAATGACATCAAGATTTGCGTGCAATATAAGGACGTCGCTTGCCAGTCGGATTTACAAACAGATCGTAATAATCTACTTATACGCTGATCTGATGCTCTTTGGAAAGAATTAATTCAGCTGATGATTTGGGTGTCCGCTCGGACTCTAAACTTGACTTTATTGATCATATTTCGTCTATGGTGAATAGAGCTAGGAGTGTGCTTGGATTTATTAAACGGTGGTCGAAGGAATGCAATGACCCCTATGTCACTAAATCCTTATATACGAACTAAAGAGCGTCGTATCTTAAAATATGGATGCTGCGTTTGGAGCCCTCAATACGGCATTCATAGTAAACTCATCGAGTCGGTTCAAAAGATTTTTTTACTTTTCACACTCCGCGGCTTAAATTGGGATGCAAACCAAAGATTACCTTCTTACACTAATAGACTCCTTCAAATTGACTTTCTTTCCTTAGCCAACCGTAAAACTGTGCTTGGAATAACCTTTATCTATGATCTTATGCATGGTGAAATGGAAAGTGCTCTCTGTTGAGTTAGCTAAATATCCATGTACCAACTAGAAGTACTAAATCCTATATTGCTTTAGTGTTGCACCACTGTAGAACCTTATTTGAGTTCCATGAACCTTTTACAGTAGTATGTGCAAATTATTATAATTTGTACACATTAATCTCTTACGTAGATAATTTTCCAAAACTCAAAACTTGTTTCCTCACCCACTTAGCAGACGTGCAGGAAAGCAATTTGGCTGCACGCCAGTAGTTAATTTCCTCTTATCTATGTTTTCTTCCGCGCCTACTAGCACTTAACCCAACAATCACGTGCCTGGTTTCTTACAGGCCAATTGTATGTTCCGACCGTAGTGCATCAACGTCCATTGAAAATATTAAATAAAATAATATCTTACTAATATTGTGTCAATATGACAAGTCAATTAAAGCAAAATTTACGAAGTTGTGAGAATTTGTATACCTGCCGCATTTTCGTTTTACACTGGATTTTTTTTCCGTTGAAAACAATAAAGCGCTTTTCCCACAACTCACATTTTCAAAGTCAGCGCCTCTCATAACTTTAAAACTTCTGCACCGATCCTTTTGAAATTTTAAACACTATTTCTGTTCATATTTTGCGATCTAACGCTGTCGAGCTTTTTTTGTTTTGCTCAAATTTTTGATTTCACAATGACAAATTTGCTAAATTAATCCCAAAAAATTTTGTTTTGCACTTCAGTCTTCAAAAAACCTCAAAAATTTGAATTAAAAAAAACACTATACAGCGTTACCTGTGGTATTCTATAATCTAATAATTCTATAATCTAATAAATTTGGGATTTCTTGATTTCCGATGATCCGGCTCCGAGCTATGAGGGGCACCGCTTTTAAATTTTTTTAAAAGCCCAGTAAAGTTTGACCGCCACTTCGCTTCATATTAACGGCAAAATCACGGTCAACAAGAAAGGAAGCTAGCTTCGGCACGCCGAAGTTTATATCCCCTTGCAGGTAGAACTTCGATGACTAGGAATCAATACAATTTAAAAACTGAGAGACTAGTTTGCGTAGAAACGGACAGACGGCCATGGCTAGATCGATTTGACTGTTGATGCTGATCAAGAATATATATATATATATTTATATAGTCGGAGGTGCCTCCTTCACTACGTTGCAAACTTCTAACTGCAATTATAATACCCTGCAAGGGTATAAAAAAATTATGGTATTTGTGAATATTGTTTGATTGTTTTCCAAAACAGTAGCCTTCGAGCTTTCACAAAATTGGACCTCCTAATGCCGATGTAGCAAATTAGCAATTTAGCGATTGGCCGATTAGCGATTTAATAAACTAGATTTGATAGGCCGTGTCCAACTGAACATTTGTTTCTGTCATTTTCTGTATGTCTCTTTGAGCTAAATTTATAGTTTCCTTTCAACAACAACAGCTTTTGAACAACTTTTGGGGTATTCTTTTTCTTTTGCCACTAGTTTAACTGGAGTTTCTCATATAATGTTAATATATAATGTTGTATAGGTATTTTAACATATTAAAAGCCAACATACCGATTTAGATACCAATTAATATTTATTTTTTATTTTATTAATGGCCAACTTATTATCCTTATCCCTTTTTCAGGTGATTATCTGCATGGGAAATATGAACAAGCAACAAAAGTTAAAATTAACAAACTTGGACGGCTTCAGGTAAAAGATTCGCAATTTAACGTGCCCATAGCCCATGACCTTATTTATTTGGATGAAAGTCCGGAGTGGTGTCGAAATAGTCGCCTGTTACAATGGTCAGGAAAGCTTATTAAATATATTTTGAAAGTCATTTAAGTTATATTTTGTACTGTGGCCGGGACTAAAATACAAATAATATTGTCAGGTTAAGTTTCAAGTTTGTACAAAATTACTCGAAGAGCACACATGTAAATAAATATTATGAAGGCATTAAAATTTATATGTTAAAACTATTACGGCAGCCAGAATATAAGATACATGTACATGTATATAAAAGTGAAGAAAAGATTTGGCTTCCTAGTATGCAAAAATATGTACGTATGTGGAAATTTTAATTACATTGCAAAGTATTATTTAACATTTAACTCTAACGGTTTATTTTTCTTGTAGAAGGTAATAACAGTGCTTGATTTAGTTTATAAAAGTTTATTCAAGTTCTACTTCTTTTCACTTCGAGTATCAGCTACCAAATGGCGCTTTCCTCGTATTTCTCTTCTCTGTTCTCCGTAACGTCGGAAAAGTCTAGTCTTCTTCAATCATAGTAATGAGTGCGGATGAGAGGGGCTCAACCTCGTAAGGGCGAGAGGGACAACAACAAAATGATAAGCCCTTCGATGATGCATGGGGCAATAAATTTCTTCTTATAATAAAACAAGAAGAACTTTTTAAAAATATTAATTTCGAAATTGTATCGCTCTATGAGTTATTTATACATTAGTATCTCTTAAGTTAGACAGAGACGAAAACACCTCTTAATAAGTCTAACGGAGCTTTGATCTTGTGTGTCTCTTTTTTATACAGTGGGTTTCGTAACTTTATATCTGTTTAAGCGGGCGATCCTGCCCGCAAAGATTCCTTATTGGAGGCCAAATATTTCCCACGTAGCTGGCGAATAATTAACCAGTCAGGGTTGAAAATGCAAAGGCGGGGCGTCGTGGTAAATACTTCAGCGTCAGCTTTTATTCACTGCTGACATGAGACTACAACTTAACTTAGAACCGAGATCCCGGTCGCTTTGCATCGTTAAAGCGAGAGCGGGAGATCGGCAGACGGTGCTTTGGGTCACTGGCTGTCCATCCTGGATCTTCTGGAAGCCGGGCTGCATCACTTTCGAATACATATCCGCGCCTAGGACCACGGAGATGGTCGCCGGTAGCGAGGACCACCCGTAGCCGCTTCTCAGCACTCAGGCACAGAAAACGACGGCATTTTCATAGTGGGTGGAACCCCCAGCAGACTCGGAAATGGTTGGACAAGATACCTCGAGTACATCTGCTTTCCTGTGTGATGGCGGTGAGTGGACGCGGAGGCATTGTTCTGGGTGTGACTGCCGGAATGACGAAAAACAATGAAGGAATTAGTACAAGTGCGAATTTCGTATTGGAACTTCGGCTTATGACTTCGACATAACACATAACGTCGAACCATTGGAACTACTGTTTGCAGGCGGACGCGTCCATCGGAAGGAGGACAGGGCTACAGGGCGCTTATGGAGCCCCCGCGCAGTGAGGATGTCAACCACACATACACGACCGTCGGATCCTGGAAACACCGTATCGGCTCTTTCTAACCGGCATTCATTAGACGGAAGGTTATCTTCCTTAACAACCACCATGTCCCCGACACTGAGGCCTCTTGAAGGGGCTCGCCACTCTTCCTTCCTTCCACCGCAGGCGATATTGCTGCTGGAGAGCTTTCAAGTGCTGCAACCGATTAATCATGGACGTTCTGTCCCCCTTTTTTTCAGGTTCCACCGTGGCTGGGAGGGGTCCTCCAACAAGAAAGTGTCCAGGAGTAAGTACCAACAAGTCGGCGGGGTCTTCGGACATGGGAGCGATCGGGCGCGAATTCAGGCATGCTTCGATTCTCGCCAAAAGCGTGGACAGCTCTTCAAACGTGTATTTGCGCGTGGCCGTGGACTTATAGAACAGGGTCTTAAAGCTCCTGACGCCTGCTTCCCAAGGGCCTCCCATGTGGGGGGCTTCCGGAGGAATGAAATGCCAGAGAAGCTGTTGATGGCAATAGGCGCTTGTGACAGCCCCTTTCAGGCTGTGGAGAAAATCACGTGAAAGGAGGGCAGCCGCTCCTAGAAAGGTTTTTCCGTTGTCCGATTGAACTTGTCGGGGGCTTTCTCTTCGGCATACGAAACGGGCGAAAGCAGCAAGAAATTTCTCGGTCGTAAGGTCGGACGTAGGCTTTAAATGGATGGCCTTAGTGGCGAAGCACACGAACACTAGAACATACCCCTTTGTAATGAGACAGGCTCGGCCCGTGATAATGTCGAAGGGGCCGACGTAGTCCATACCGGTGTAGGTGAAGGGACGAGAGAACGACGTCCTCTCCTTAAGCAACTCTACCATGAGTTGCATCTGCACCTTCTTTTTGTGGATGACACACACCTTGCACGAATAGATGACCGATTAGACCAAATTCCTCACCCTCGGAATCCAGAATGGCAGTTGTACGGGAGAATTATTTGGTGCCGCTCGTCATATTGGAAAATGTCTGAGGCCGTGACCCATCCGCAGGCTCTCATGAGCCTCTGCGAATCAAGGAACGGGTTCAAATTTAGCATGGGACTGGCTGCTGGTAGTGGACGCTTTTAGCTTAAGCAGCTAAACTCGGAGGAAAAAACGTGGCTTCGCGTGGCAGCCACCAGGAGACGTTCGGCCCCGCACAACTCCAGTCGAGGGAGTGACACCGTTCTGATTGGGGCACTCGCGTCCTTGCCGTTAGCAAGTTTGCCATGACCGTGGACCCAAGCTCCACGCTGATATAAAAGTGCGGCGCGGTACGCCTCAAATGTGGTCGGATCGCGACACATCGAGGATTGCGGACTTCTTCGAGCGCGGAGTAATTCCCCAGGAACTCAACCCATCTTTGAGAGAGATCTTGAGGAAGGACGTCATCCCACCCTAACGCCTGGAGCCAAATGTCCTGCACGAGCCAATCCGCTGGTTCAACCAACTTGGCAATCTGGGATACGACCTGGCGCTTCGTGAATGACGATCCCGTGGTCAATTCCGGCGGAATAAAATAGAACTCGTCCGTCGTCGCTCTCCATCGTATTCCAAGAGTCTTGGCCGTGCTTTCGGCGTCTATTTCAAGGCAGTCAACCCGGAGGAGATGGTCGCTCGGAATGTCGGTCAGAAGCGCCTTGCAACTGGAAGTCCATTTTCTGAGCGGGAACCCTGCCGAACACAAGGCCCCCACCAGCTCGCGGACCGCCTTCTGCGCTCCAATTTCGGAGTCTGCCCCCGCTAGAACGTCGTCGACATACATAAATTGTCTGATAATTTGACTAGCCTGCGGATAACTCGACTCTTCGTCGTCGGCGAGCTGTTGCAGGACACGAATCGCAAGGAAAGGGGCGCAATTGACTCCAAAGGTGACAGTTTTCGAATTAAAATACGCTGGAGAGAAGTATATTTAGGGTGTACCCAAATCTGCCGTTAAATCTTCTCAATGTCAGCGTTGAATACAACCTTAAAGTACCGCCACTTTAGAATCTGAATGGTCAGGTCGGACTGTAGGACCGGGCCTGCATCAAGGATGTCATTCAGACTGGTTCCGTTTTCGGAAGGGCTACACCCGGACCTTGGTGGTCGTACTTTCGGGCTTGAACGCCGCATGGTGCGGAAGATAGTTGGATGCTGAATGGCTCGTTGGAGAAACTTCGGTCGTCCCTCAGGGTAGTCTGGACAAAATTGGGCTCGCAGACTTCATCGGCTTCCGGGACGATTCGTGTTGGGCCTTCCTCCACCTCTCAGAGTTTTGCGAGGAGCTAATCCAGCGACTGGTCGTGACCGCAGGCCACTCTTGTGGAGAAGGCACTCACACTGCGGGGAGTAGCAGGAGACAGGGGCCTGTCAGCACCCATTCGAAAATAGTCTCCTGTCCGTGAAGCGAACCGCAGATGTTAGTTTTGGAGTTGTCAAGGAGGACAGATGGAAGATTATCGGCTCCTATCGATACGTCAATTTGGGAGCTCTCGAAGAACTTGGGATCTGCCAGGAAGCCCTTGTAGAAGGTCTCGCGGAATTGGATACGAGGGCAGATTGCCGGAAAACTGCGGAATCACATATGCTGCAGTCTCTACTTGTAGACCGGGTCTGGCAGGTGAGTGAATTGAAAATTGGCACAATTTAGTAGACTGCGCAGAAACGGACTGATTAAAGGCGAAGATTTAGGCTTGAATGGCCTTAAAGGGAGCTTAATCAGGTTGAACAGCCGTTCCGTGATGAAGGTCGTCTCGGACCCTGAGTCTATTAAGGCTCGCGCTTGGAAGCGGCACCAAAGATAACAAACGTTAATGAGGGCGTTCCCCAATAGGACGGACCGAGCCGGAAGCGAAGCACACTTTTACTCCATATAAGCCAGCAGGGTGATTCCCGCCGAAACAGAGATCGCACCCCTTGGGGGCAGGAACTACTCGGGTCTCGTACGAATTGAGCCGAATTGGGGCGCTCGTGGGTGCCGATCTTGGCAGAACTGACCCCGAAAAGCTAGGCCTGACGTCGTCTATGGCCTCCAGGGTGCGATGACGCTCTGTCAAAAAAGCATCTAACTCCCTCCATTTCGGAATTTCGGCTTTGTTGTGTATGGATTGCTTCCACAGCGAAAGTGTTATGTTGGGAAGCTTGGAGGACACCATATACACCAGGATGCAGTCCCAAGCCTCGACTTGAGTCCTGGCAGCTCAGAATGGTGCCCTGCAGATCCTTCAGCGCGACTCCGGATTCCTGAGGCACAGCCTGGATATTGAAGAGGATCTTCAACTGGCTGTTGACCAACAACCGTCGATTTTCGAAGCGGTCGGTGAGGCTTCGCCACGCTGAGGCGAACCCTGCATTGGTGAGCGGGGCCTTGTACACAATGGCATTCGCGTTGCCACCTGGGTGATACGATAGTTGTGAATGTAAATCGCCGTGAACAGGTCTCTGAAGGTGGGCCAACGAAGATAATCGCCCGCGAAAACCTCTGTGTCCACTGGTGGCAAATGACACCCGGTGGGGAGGTGGTGTGTGGACGCTAGCATTGTCAGAGCTGACTGAGAGGCGGCTTGTGGTATTGTTTCCTTAAGGTTGGCAACACACCTCGAATAAACGGAATAGCAGTATCTGTACTTTGACTCCAGAACTGTCGAGGTTGCCTTGCCGTCGTCGGACGCGGAGAGCAGTTCGAAGCAGCTCTCATAACTTTCCTCCACCTTTTCCCATAGGGCCCGGATTTGATCCCTATGGACTTGACACATGAAGGAGGTGAATTGTTCAGTCTCCGGGGTGCCCGGAGTGTGGATATTCGCCTCGAAATTACTGACGCGTTCTGTAGTGGCATTAAACCGTTTGTACCGATAGTGTATCGGCGGTTTCGTCACTTTTTGCCCTTGGAATGGCGGCGGTAGCCCTTGGCTTCAGTTGAGACGACCGCGGAGATTCGGATTGGGACCTATCCAAGCGGACGGAAGGGATCGAACGCGGTTTCTTGTCGTCTCCCGTGGGCGTTCTCGAAGCGAATGCTGCTGATCAGGGTTTGTCAACTGTCGAACGGGAGAACGGTGAAACTAATGCTCTATCTGGATCGGCAAAAAAACAGAGAGATGACGGACGAAATATATATGGAACTCGGGATACGGGTTTAGCGTACAACGAACAAGCGGAACACGGCCTCTGCGGCGGCGAAAGTAAAAACTATTTAAACACTTGCTTTGGCATTTCGGTTTTGTTGCTAATTGTTACCTTCACTTTGGATTTTCAAGATTAGTTCCTGGAATCGTTGGCCGAAAATATATTGGAGAATATATGGGCATAAATAGGAACAATGTGTCAGGCCAAAGTGAAGCGTCGAGAAGCGGGCTGTAAAAGACGACAAAAAAATATATCGCGGCAGCGGCGGACTGTTCGGCGAACAAGGTGAACTCCCGAAACCGGCTGTCCGATATTTATTATGCCCCTTTTTCCCCCAACACGATTTCACTGTTCACGGTAAGGTTTTTATATGCACGGAATTATGATGTACAAGAGGTTAGCATTCGTGTGTGTGTTTATTTTTTTATATTCGACTTTATTCATGTACGTCAGATGGGAAAAACACCGGAAACATCGCGGACCAGGTCCCTCAGGGGGACCATGCCGTCTATCACCAGAACGGCGTCGTCCGAGACCGCCCTCAATGCGCTTGCCACCCCAACAGCGTACACTCTGTAGGTGGCCTCTACGCCCCGCATGTCGGACTTCGTCTCGGCTGCTTCAGCCCACACCGGCGCCGCATACAGGATCTTGGAAGTTACGACGCTCGTCAGCAGCTTCCTGGTAAGCTGCTTGGCCCCTCTTGTGTTGAGCAGTATGCGGGCGAGACTTCCTGCCGTCCCACTGGCCTTCTTCTGGGCATACTCCAGATGCTCCCTGAATGACAGCCGTGTGTCTATTAGGACGCCAAGGTATTTAATCGACCTCTGCGATCTAATCACGGCTCCACCGACTCGGATCTCGGCCGTTTCCACCGCTTTCCTGCGCGAGATCAGGGCTGCCTGTGTCTTATGCGCCGCTAGTTCCAGGCCAGCGCTCGTAAGCCATGCCTCGATCGATCCGATCGCTTCGTTCTCCAAGTCCTCCGCTGCGGTGCGCTCCTTAGCAGTTACGACCACTGCCACGTCATCAGCGAACCCGACAACGGTAGTGCCAAAACGGAGCCCTGGGGGACTCCGACTGAGACTTCGTATGCTCTGGAACCCGTAGCTGACGCCACTGAGAGCACTCTCTCACTAAAGTAGCTCCTTACTAATTTAATAATTACCCTGCGACTCCAATGTTCGGTTCTAGTCCGCGGTGTTGAAGGCGTTCCTTATGTCCAGCGTTACCACAAGACAGTAACTCTTGGACAGTAACGACTTTCCCTGGTCGCAGGTATGCTCCAGGGCTGCTGCAACATGATTCGCTGTCTCTTCGGCTCCACCCGGCTCACTTGTTACCATGCCTTCCAACGCATTAGTGAAAGTCCGGATGCACAGTGTGTGTACCCTCCTCAGGTACTCCAACAGAGCACAGGATCGCCTCGTGGTCGCTCCCGGTGTAGTCGCCTCCGACTATGACGTTGGCCCTTCCACGTATTCCACGTAGAATTCGTGTGTGTGTATGTGTAAGTGGCTGCACATAGGCCTCAACCGTTGGCAAGAAAATGGCGGCGCGCAAAAGCGGACACCGATGAAAGTTTTTGAGGAACGGAGGCGAATAGAAATTGGAGTTCCTCAACTGCCTTTTTTCTTGGACGTTGATGCACTAAGGTCAGTACATTCAAGTGGCCCGTATGACACCAGGCACGTGCCTGTTTGGGTTAGGTGTTAGTAGGCGCGATGGAAAATATAGGACAGAATACGAGGAAAATTGACTACCGGCGTGCTGCCAGATTGTTAGCTTGCATGCTTACTAAGTGTGTTAGTATTAAAGATTTTAATTTGGGAAGGGTATCTACGTTAGAGATTAGTGTGTACAAATCATTATAATTTGCACATAACACTCTAAAAGCTTCATGCAGTTCAAAGGATGTCCTACAGTGGCGCAACACTAATGGGATATAGGATCTAGTGGTTCTACATGGTACATGGAAATTAAGCTGACTCAACAAGTCAGCACTTTCCACATCACCATGGATAAGGTTAAAAATAAAGGTTATCCCTAGCATCGTTCTACGATTGGCTAAGGACGGCAAGTTTATTAATAGGAGTCTACTAGAGTAGGAAGGTAATCTTTGGTTTGCATCCCAATTTAAACCGCGTAGAGCGAAAAGTAAAAGGTTCTTTTGAACCGACTCAATGCGTTTACTATGGACGCCGTACTGAGGGCTCCAAACGCAGCATCCATATTCTAAGATAGGACGAACTAAACAAGTATATAATGATTTAGTAACATAGGGGTCATTGAATTCCTTCGACCGACCATTTAATGAATCCAAGCACACCCCTGGCTCTATTCACCACAGACGAAATATGATCAATAAAGTCAAGTTTTGGGTCCAAGCGGACGCCCAAATCGTCAACTGTATTAATTCTTTCCAAAGAGCAGCCGTTCAGCGTGTAAGTAGCAAGCTTAGGAGCGACACGAGAGAATGTCATTAGCTTGCATTTCGAGCCATTTAAGTTTAATAAGTTTACACGGCACCAAGTTTGAAAATTATTAAGATCTGTTTGTAAATCCGACTGGCAGGCAACGTCATTGTATTGCACGCAAAGCTTGACGTCATCCGCGTACATAAGTACTCTGGAGTTAGTCAAGACTTTGGGCAGGTCATTTATGAACAATGTAAACAATAAGGGTCCCAAATGGCTTCCTTGCGGGACACCAGATGTAACCCTTAGAACATTGGATAAATTATTCTTAAAGAGGACCTTTTGCGTCCTGCCATTCAAATAACTAGAGATCCAATTAAGAAGATCACTTGGAAAACCCATTGAATCGAGTTTTCTAACGAGGAGAGAATGATTAACAGAGTCAAATGCTTTACTGAAATCAGTATAGATTACATCTGTCTGACAATTATTATGGAAGCCCTTTATAATATATGAAGAGAGCTCCAAAAGATTTGTTGTTGTTGATCTTCGCTTAATAAAACCATGTTGACATGGAGAAATAATCGATCTACAAAGGTGCTGTAAATGAGGGGTGATAATATTTTCAAATAATTTTGGGATGGCCGACAACTTAGAGATTCCTCTATAATTGCTGGCATCCAATTTGCTACCTTTTTTGTGGAGAGGAATAATAAACGATTCCTTCCAAATAATGGGAAAGTGGGAGGTTTCTAAGGACAAGGTAAACAATTTCAGAAGGGGATAGCACAGGGCGTCGGCACAATACCTGAGCACACAGCCAGGAATTCCGTCGGGACCTGGCGAATAAACTGGCTTGACACGATGAAGATCTAAAAGGAGAGAGCTTTCGTTTAGGCTAGGACAGAAAATTAAGTTCGTTTTGGGTATGTCGTAGGAATAAGTCTGGTATATATACGAAGAGCTAGAATAAGTTGTTTGAAAAAAATGCGAAAATAGATCGGCTATTGCCTGATCATTATTTGCGGTAGTATTTTCAAATGAAAGCGAGGAAGGATTTGTTTTAGGTTTACGTTTAGTGTTAACGAAATTATAAAACTGTTTTGGGTCCTGTGAGAACTGGGCCCTACAACGAGTTAATAAGTTTTTATAACACTGCGCGTTCAGCACGGTAAAGTTTGACCGAGCTGATAAATAAAATGAAAGGGCAGATTGAGAACCGGTGATTTTAAATTTAGCATACAGTCTTGATTTTTTATTTTTAAGTCGGCTCAACTCTTTAGTAAACCACGGCGGTTTATTCGAGCTTGGCGGATAATATAACGGAACACATTCAGTAAAAAATGAATTCATGGCACTGTAAAAAATATCAACGGCAACTGCCATGTCAGTGCACATGTATAGATCGGACCAATTGAACTCGTTTATAAAATTATTCAGCCGTTCAAAGTCCGTTTTGCGAAAACATAGGACTTTATTGGCTGGACGGTCAGAAATATTCTGTACGTCACACCCAATATCAGAGTCACATCGAAAGTTGGATGATAAGGATCTTCGGGCTGCGTCAGAGGCGCCACCCTTGCTAAACTGACTCTCGCAGGATCAGAGACGAAGCAAAGATCGAGCAAGTGCTGTAAGGAATTTCGAACATGGTTGACTTGAGACAGCGAAATGTCAAACAAGCCAGCGATAAAGTCATGTTGTGTAGGTGTATGGAGAGTATTGGTGGAATTATTTGAGCACCAAATAGCACCAGGGATATTAAAATCTCCTAGAACTACCAACTGGTCTCTATCCAAAAGTCTACTGGAAACCATCTGAATAGCGGAAAGGTGATTCCAATAAATAGGAAGTTCCGACAGTGGAGGTATGTAGGAACAGGTAATAAAAATGGAGCTACCTTTGATAGATACCTTCACACAGAGGAATTCAACATCGTGACATCCCTCGAAGGTTAATAATTCTGACGTGAGTGAGGAGTCCACCGCTATTAGAACTCCACCCCCGCGTCTGATAGGGCGATCTAGCCGATATACTGTGAACACAGCTGGAAAAACTTCGGAGCTCAGAATCTCCGGCTTTAACCAGGTTTCTGTGAGCACAATAACCTGAGATGCAAACGAAAGGCTATCAGAATACAAGTTAGGGAGCTTACTACGTAAGCCTCTTGCATTCTGATAGGAAATACCCAAGGAGTAGGTTAGTTTTCTGGGTCGGGATTGGAAGACGTAGAAGGTGCAGTGGTAATTTCAGGCCTGGGAAGAGTTATTCCTACAGGCCGCTTTTTCTTTTTCTTCGCCTCGAATTCCTTAACAACTATGTACTCTGGCCAGAAGTTGGGAGAGCAAATAGTGTTAAAGAGCTCGTTAGGGACATTTATTTTGAAAGATGAAATGTCCCTTGCGTAAGAAAATTTGAACTTTTCCACCTTTATCTTAATTTTTTCGGCTCTGGTTTTGCCTTGTATAAAGGCGAGAACATCTTCCGATGTTTGGTCAGGGGAGAGCCGCGAGACAAAAATATGTCTCGTTGGTGGAGCAGCTATAAGGGCTTTTGGCAAGGCAGATTGGTTATCCGCCGTGCCATTGCCGGCCGGTATTCCGGGCCTAACACCCTGGGCAGATATACTTGTGTGAACGGGACTTTGAGGGGTCAATATTTGTGACCCCCCAGGGGATAGAACAGAAATCATCGGCGGTACGGGCACTCCCGCTGCACATTCGGATACCGAATCTTTTCTAGCGCTCGATCTCAGCACTCTTGGAATTAATGCTGAGGTCGAGGGCTGTGCCGAGGGAGGCTGCTGCTGAGAGCCCGTTGCAGGTAGTTGGGGTCCGTCTACATGCTGCCCACCAGTAGCAGTTTTTTTGCGCCTAGGAGACTCATTTAATAGCGTAAGGCTATTAAATTGGGTGTCCAGCGCCAAGAACATATCAAGAGTTTTACGAAAACTCGTTAAAATGCCCTTAAAACCGCTTTTGGTTTGCCGCATGAAAGACATCATCTCCCTTTCTACATCGCGACAGGCCTCACAACAGAAACGCAGACCGATGTTTTTCCTTACATCGTCCACCGTCCGAGCTGCAACTCCAATACACTTGGCGTGCATGACGTTGTCGCACAGCCAGCAGCCGATTGTAAGGTCACCTGCAACAATTGCCTTTTTGCAGGCTTTGACGAAACAGACAATATTTCCGGACATTGTATAGACTTACCACTGTACTTGTACTTTGAAAAAAATAAAAACAGAGCAATTAAGAAAGAAGTGAAGAGTCTCAGCGAGAGCGAGAGAGCGGGAGAGCGAATAAGTTCAGATTAGATAAGAAGTGCAGCGGCACAGCTAAAGCGAGAGAGTGAGAGAGCGTGGGAGATGGATAGATAAAACGTTTAGCTGTTGCGACGGCGCAAACAAAAGCTAGACGAAGAAGGCACAAAAAGGAATGCAAAATATGCAAAAGCTAACACTAGCAGCACAACTAAATTGGAAAATAAAGCCAATTATGTACACAAATTAGAATAGCTGCATGCACACGCGAAGTGAACGGGAAGTTATAAACACAAATTAGGAAATTTAAGTTAACCCCGGTGGTTAGAATCAATCTTTAATACAAAACGAGAGCGCAAGAAAAAAACACGTCCGTTCACTTGGAAAGATGAAAGGTGTCAGGAAAACTCGGAATGGGAGTTGACACGAATGAAAAAGGAAATCTTGCGGGAGCTCGACTGAAATTGAGTGCTCGGTCCAGTGTTACAGATCGGCAGCGAGGAGAGACGGAGAAGGACAACTCGTACTTATCTTGTCGGACAGATGCCTGGAACTGTTGGTAACCAAATTTTTTAGGGGGAGGGGTTTACTTTATCGGAGGGGTTGACAATGCAAAGGCGGGGGCGTCGTGGTAGATATTTCAGCGACAGCTTTTATTCGCTGTTTACATGAGACTAAAACTTAACTTAGAACCGAGCTCCCGGGCACTTTGCCTCGTTAAAGCGAGAGCGGAAGATCGGCAATACTTGGAATCCGAGAGCAATATCTGATATTGAGTGGTACAGTTCGTTTTACAGGTATATTTACTGCCACTTGTTTAAGATAATAGCTATATTTATATTTATTTAATTTGATATTAATAAATTAATAATTTTTTTACTAGCCCGGCAAGGACAACATCGTTGCGGATGCCCTCTCAAGATAGCTCGATGTAGTTAGATACCAAGTACCAGACACGTGTGCGGACACAGCGAGCTTTAGCTCATACACACTATCGATTCCACGAACTAACCCGTGAACTGCTTCCAAAACCAGATAATTTTGGAAAAAGCTCCCCTTGGAAACGAAGCTTTATACTGCAAAGAAGCTTTGCTAGAAGAACTTACCAGCACCATCATCCCTAATGGTGTAAATGCCTTTCAGTTTAACCTCCACACACTGACATTAATTAAGGACGAAGTGATTAGCAGATTTCCGCCCACAAATTTTTGGCACTGCAAGAAAACAATTCACTGACATCTTTGCAGTCGAAGAGAAAAAATAAATCCTCACCGCCGAGCATAGTAGAGCTCAGCCCAAGAAAACGTGAAGCAGGTTTTCTCCAAGTACTACTTCCCGAAGATGGCAGAGTTAGCAAAGCGAAGTACGACAGACATTCAAAAAAAGCAGGAGCTCTGCGAAACATCAATCCCGCCCCATATAGGGGAAATATTGGACACTGATATTTTCTCCACGCACACGAAATACTTCCTCACCTGCATCGACAAAATTTCAAAATTTGATGCGATGCAGCCGATTTGTTCTAGAACCATAGGGGATCTAAAATTACCACTGCTACAACCAATGAATTTTTTCACCAAAGCCGAGGCCATCTACTGCGACAATGAACCATCATTGAACTCGCATACGATCATAGCCATGCTGAAAAATAATTTTGGCGTCAGCACCTCGAATGTGCCGTCCCTCCACAGCGTCTCCAACGAACAAGTGGAACACTTTAATAGCACGCTATTAGAGCTTGCAGGATGCCTAAAAATCGACAAAGGCGTAAGTGACACGGTGGAACTAATATTGCTGGCACAGCCAAATATAATAAATCTATCCATTCAGTCATAAATAATCTTTTAAAGTCATAAAGGCATACCCGGATGACCCTCAATACAAATTTTCAAACACCCAAAACGCGAAAACGTTTCTCGTCGGAACAGAGTATTCGAGGTCGGGGTTAAAGTCCTAGTGGAATCAAAGAGGAGACTAGGGAACAAACTCACAACATTGTGCGAGGAAAAAGCCATCGAAGCGGACTTTGGACCACAGTCCTAATTAAGGGGAGGGTGGTCCACAAAAACAATCTGAAATAGACCGAACAGATTCCATCACGTGATGCGGAGGACTTACAGAGGACTTAGTTCACAGAAGCACAGCTCATCAATTCAAACAATAGGCGAATAATCATCAACACGAAAACTCAGAATCAAATTAATGAAATTGACAAAATAGTCAATCAGATTTTGAAAGCATCAAAAAGTACTCAGGTCACTTATACGAGATGTTGTTAACTCGGAACAGAGTCATGGAATTTCAAAACCTAATACTTGCCATAGGTCTTGCTAAATTAAATATAGTTAGTCCAAGTATCTTGGACCATACAGACCTGAAGAATGTTTGGATCGAGGAGCCCACTGATTAAAGATTATTATTATTAAAGATGTTTTGTCCGTAGCATCCGTAAAAGTTGTATAACCCCGTAACGTTCTGCATTTTATCATCAAATTTCCTGTAGTTCAGATGGCTTGCAAGAAGATTACTATGGCCCGCCGTGATACAATTTTGAGGTTGACAGATAACGTAGTGGCACCGTCAAAAACTGCTCCATAGCACCTGGAACCACATTTTGCCACCTGTTTCCAATAAGCTTATGCGACCAAGAGGTCCACACTGGTAAAATAGCGCTTTACGATACGCTGCAGAGCGACCTACATCCCATCACTTACGTCGACGGGGGATCATAGTAATAAATGATAGACCAGCAAGTGTGCATGTGGACAACGGCACCACCATCCAGCTAAGAGGAAGCCTAATCACTTTCGTAGAGCATGTCATGGTTTACGACACCCTTTTTGTGAATCGTAGTCCAGAAGAGGACCCTAGCCCAACTCTCAGCCCTGAAAATCTCCGTTAAACACGAAGTCCTAAGCCTCCGATATCACCACCGTTAAAGAAAACGCAACGAGTCATGAGGGCCAGAAGATCGGCGGTCCAGTTAAGGGAGGTGATAGATCATTTACGTTCTGCCGAGGGCGGCCTCAATTCCGAGGGGGGAGTAGTTACCTAAGTTAACCGGGCGACGGCAATGACCGATCGTCTGGCCAAATTGCTGAGTTAGCGTCTGGCCGGAAGCTCGTGCATAGCCGGCAAACCCTACATATTGGCGAGGCAGCTATGAAGCTCATGTATGTTAGCTCTTAAGTTCAGTTCGTTCAAAAAATAAAGAGCATAAGCTCGTTTAATAATAATAACTCCGGCAAACGGCCGTTACTCTTCTTATTTGAAATCCTACTGACCGAGTCCCAAACCCAGCAGTATATGATCTCGTTGAGGATCGATGGACAGACATCCGTGATAATTATGCTTATGTCGTCAGCATAAGCTATTATCTTCCTGGCCTTCCTTACGAATGTCTTGATTAGGTCGTGGGCCATAAGATAGTTGGGGGGGGGGGGGGGGCGATAGTGGCGTGACTCTCATTGTAAGCGCCTAAAACTTAATAGATTTCTTATCCAGAAGTTGATTACGGGGGGCATGGTCGCTCCTAGGCGATTTATTATTGCGTCTGTGCTTATGTAGTTGAATGCCACGGATACGTCTACAAAAACTCCCAGCGCATATTCATAATTGTGCAGGACTTTCTCAATGGTAGTTACTAACGAATGCTGTGCCGTCCCTACTGATTTCCCTTTTGAGTAGGCGTGCTGGTTGGTTGGCAGTGGTCTTCCCAGATCATTTCTGATGTATAGGTCCTGCAGTTTTTCTGGCGTTTTTAGAAAGAATGATGTGAGGCTTATCCTTGGGGCTCAAAAGGCTGATTTTTCCTGTTTTTGGCCGGAAGATAATCCGAGAGGTCCGCAATTTGATAGGGATATAGCCCAAGCTTATGCAAGCTTAGTATATTGCGTGTAGTCATCCGTGAATCCTGGGCAGTGAGCTTGCATTAGTGCTTGAGGGTCTGTTCACTACCCTCAGTCCACTGTCCGTCATCGCGTTTGAGCTGACTCTGTAAGGTAGGTTGCTTCGAAAGCAACTTCCGTAGTCTAGACATTTTTGGAGTCTCTATATTGGAACATAAATTTCTCCATGAGTTTTTTTTCGCCCTGTGTATTTTCCTTTAAAATCCCTAAGTAGGATTTTGTTTTATTCGTTAATTTATCATATTTCGCTTGTTTGGAGATTCTGAAAAATTGCTAGAGAATTTTGCGTTAGAGCGAGAGGTTCTTGATCCACTAGGGTGGCTTTGTCCTCTTCCTAGTTATCGATATTGGGCATGACGTATGGTACGCGTCTAGAAATTCTTTAGAGAGGGTCTGCAGGAAATTTTCAATGTCTTCCGCACATCTTACCATGTCCGGACAAGTCGCGTCTTGTTGTAATTGCCTTCTTGACCTTAACCCAGTTAATATTACGGGGGATTCTGAAGCCATTTCTTTAGTAGTGTGTTCGAAGTCGTATTGAAACTGTATGTACTTATGGTCAGAGAAGGATCGTCTCTCGAGGACTCTCCATCCTGATGCCATAATACCGTGTACCCTGGGTACCGTGCTTAACTTTCGATGGATTGACTATGACTGTTAGGTCCTCTTCCCTCGCTGGTTCGTCCATCGTCATCTCCTGGGCGACATCTATGATGGTATCCAGACCTAAGTTCTTGTCCACCTCACCTGCCTGCAGAGTGTGCGCATCCTTGTCCCCAGGGTGGCGCTTCTTGAGAAGCCCACGCCATTTTCCCGTAGCTAGGATGCAGGATATCATCCTCCTCCTTGTTGATTTGGAGGACCGCGCATTGGTCCCCTTCTTTAGGTAGTGGGCTAGGAATCTGCAGTTCCTTCCAGTCTGAGGTAGGTATCTCGCGCGTATGTGTTTTGTCGCTGTAGCAGCTTCAGAGCCTGGTCTCCTTTTCATTTCAGGATTTTGACTACATTTAGCCCCTCACCATCAAACGTAGGCATGGGCGCTTCGGAATCGTGTTCCTTCTATGCAAACAGCGATTCGAAAAGCCGCGCGTGCTTCGTTTTCCACCGCGCTTCGGTCATCTTGCCGTTTCGATCGCAACGGTCAATGAGTGCCACGATCAGATGTCGTTTGATCACCTCGTTAATCTTCGCCTCCGGCTTCATTTGCTTCTTTGCTTTGGGTGGGGGGCCTGCTTGCCTGAGCCCGCCTAGAGGATTGCTCCCTTCCGTGCCCGCCGGTGCCAGCAGTCACGCCTTCCACCGACGATTGGGTTTCCTAAATAAAACTATTGTAACGATCTTCTGTCGTGGTTGTTGTTGGGCCACAGGCAGAGTTCGTCACGGAAAGCCGAGCGGAACTTTTGATTTGGTGTGGCTGCCGAGAACCCGGTCTGACCCACTCACTCGTCCAAGTCTACTCTTGGCCCCATGTGGAAAAAGGTGGTTCTTACTTAGTGGTTTTTATTGGTGATCAGGGACGCGTGTTTCTCCGGACACGTCCAAAAGAAGAAGAGGCGGAAATCAAGAGCGCTTAGCGGTAAGCGGATCTCGTACACTAGGTCAGAGTGGCGTCGGATGATGGTGGCGGGTCCAATCCAATCCGACTGCAACTTAGGGCATCGTCCTACCCTTCGAGTAGGGGCGTATAGCCATACTTCTTCTCCAACGACGAACTCCACTGGGTGCGATCGAAGGTCATAGCGTAACTTGTTGACGTTGGCGGCCGCAATTAAATGTTGTCGTCCGAGCTGCTGCGTTTGTCGGAGACGGTTCTGCAGTTGGTCCACGAATGCTGGGTAACTTTCCGGATTCGGGGACGGTCGCCCATACAACAATTCGCCTGGTAGCCTGAGTTCACGTCCCAGGGTCAGTAGAGACGGCGAGAACCCAGTCGCCTCATGTGGGGCCGATCGATGGGCCCACAGAGCTAGCGGCAACAACTGATCCCAATCGCGTTGATCTGCAGCAACGAATTTCGCCAGATAGTCCAGGAGAGTTCGGTTAAACCTCTCAACCATTCCGTCTGATTGAGGGTGCAACGGCGTCGTTTCTGGCAAACACCCGGTGGAAACGGCCGATCAGTGCCGTCCATTTTGGGTGAAGGTGGGCCGGCAAATCCGGGGGCACCTCTGCGTGGGAGGATGCTCCGGCCCCGTCTACTTCTGGGATCGAGGTGGGCAGGGGTTCCACGGGCTCCACCTGTCCCACTATCATCTGCGCGGGTAGCAGGTATTCCTGTGCGCTAAGGTTCACTAGGTGCAGGGTGTTGGTGTCGTGGGAGGTGTCCACCAAAGTGCTGCCTAGTAGAACATGGGGTGGCAGTTGAGAACTTTTCCCACGTTCCAGTAAAGCCAGAGGAAGCAGTTTTTCCGACCTGCATCGCACTGCTACGTGGGTGTCGCTATGTGGCGGGATACTGGTGGGTGCAGTCGAATAAAGCAAATTTCGATGCTGGGTATCCGGGGCATATAGCGGCAGAGATCCCCACGGGAGTCGTAACTGAAGATCCTTTAGATCCACGGTGGCCTCATGGCGCAGCAGAAAGTCCATACCCAAGAGGCTAGGAGTGCTGCCCTCCACCAGTAGGAATTCGTGGGTGACCGGTCTTCCGACAATTTCCAGTCTGGCGTTGACTCGAGCGGTGGCCACGAATTGTTCTGCCGAGGGTCCTTGTAGAGTCACTCGGCACGGTGTGCTCGGCAGTCGTTCTGGCAGAACGCTACCATTTAGTAAAGAGACAGCGGCTCCGGTGTCGACGATGAGGCGAACCGGATGCTTCTGTAAAAACATCAAACAATGTAAATGTGGGCCACTAGTGGCACTACACGTATACGTAGCTTGACTAGGTGGAGGCTGGATCCCGCGAAGCTCAGGATTTCCAGGTTTCCTCCGGTTCCCCGCAGTTAAGGGGATGGGTGGTGGTTCTTCAGGTGGGCGTTCGGCGAACAAACGGCTCAAGATGGAGTCCACCTGGGTCAGGTCCAAATCCTCTTCCTCGGCTGGCGGCGGAGATACGGTTCCATAGTACTCGGCGGCGGTCGTAGTTCGGATCGAAGTCCTTGGGCAGAACGGCGGGCGGAAGGCGGTTTCGCCTAGCGCCGGCTCCTGCGACAACTGTGAACGGGCGGCCTGCGCCTCCTCTGAGGGGGGGCCCGTTGGAACAGTTCTTCTCGGGGTGCTCGACGACTCTCTTGGTCGGCGCAGCGGGGCGGTATGCTGGATTGCGGCAGACTCTACGCTCGGGGACGGGGCGGCATTCTTGGGCGGCGGCGGCGAGAGCAAGGGGGCCAGGCCGGCTTCGATTCCCTTAGGATGAAGACTGTGGCGGGCGCCAGGTTGCTCATTGGTTGGCGGCGGCGGCGCAATGAGGTGCGGCGAAGGGTCGCGGAGGTAGGAATCCGGTCCAGGGTTCCGTGTACGAAGGGAAGTGCCGTGTTTGGGCGCTTCTTTTGAATGGCAGAACGGCGGGCGGCAGGCGATCTTGCCTGGCGCCGGCTCCTGCGGCAACTGTGAACGGGCGGCCTGCGCCTCCTCTGAGGGGGGGCCCGTTGGGACAGTTCTTCTCGGGGTGCTCGACGACTCTCTTGGTCGGCGCAGCGTGGCGGTATTCTGGATTGCGGCAAGCTCTATGCTCTGGGACGGAGCGGCACTCTTGGACAACGGCAGCGAAAGCAAGGGGGCCAGGCCGGCTTCGACTCCCTTAGGAGGAAGACTGTGGCGGGCGCCAGGTTGCTCATTGGGTGGCGGCGGCGGCGCAATGAGGTGCGGCGAAGGGTCGCAGAGGTAGGGACTCGGTCCAGTATTCCGTGAATGAAGAGAAATACCGTGTCCGGGCGCTTTCTTTGAAGAGGGGCCCATTGGGACATCGGTTATTTGGGGGGTGCTCGACGACACTCTTGGTCGGCGCAGCGTGGCGGTGTTCCGGATGGCGGAAGGCTCTATGCTCTGGGACGGAGCGGCACTCTTGGGCGGCGGCGGCGAGAGCAAGGGGGCCAGGCCGGCTTCGATTCCCTCAGGAAGAAGACTGTGGCGGGCGCCAGGTTGCTCATTGGGTGGCGGCGGCGGCGCAATGAGGTGCGGCGAAAGGTCGCAGAGGTAGGGATCCGGTCCAGGAATCCGTGCACAAAGAGGGGTAGGAGACGTAGGGAGCGGGTATTCGCTGGGGCTTTCGGGGTGGGATGTCAACCTCCGCCCCGAGAAGTTGACGGCAGTTAGTTTCCCGAGGACGACACGGGATTCCGGGAGGAACTTGGGCCGGCGATTTCGTTTCTGTGCGGGCCTCGATTTCCTCCTCGGGATGCGCCGAAGTGATCGGCTGTAGGCACGGCGGCGACAGTCATCACGGCGGCCGCTGGGCGTCGTCGACATTGTGCTTCGATGCGGCAGGCCATGTCCAGAGCCTCGGTCAGCGAGCGCGGGTTGCTGCTGATGATAGGGACCTGGTATCCGGTCTCCCGGATCCCATCGATGAAGCGCTGTACTATGATGCTGTTGTAAGTCGCGGGCGGTAACTCGCCCAGGACGCATCTGCCTAAACGCTCCAGCTCCATTGCGAAGTCCTCGAAGGACTCTCGTGGTCCTTGCATCCGATTATGAAAGGCGTGATAGCCGGCATGCTTGCCGACTGTGAAATATTCGCGCATGGCGGCGGTTACGGCGTCATACGAGCGGAGTGTGGCCTCTGGGAGGGTGGCGTGAAAACGCTGGGCACGCCCTCGAAGGCTTGTATACAGCTTCCGGCACCTCTTTCTCTCGGACCAGTGGTATTCCTCGGCCATGTCATCTAAAAGGCGCTGAAATTCCGGCCAGGGACGGGTGCCGTCGAAGGTGGGCGGTAGTTCTGCGTCCGACACTTCCAAAATTCCCCAATGTGAGGTTAGGTCGCCCGCTGTAGGCGGCGCAGAGATTGGTGCTGCACTTGGCCCGGTATCCATTCCTCGAGGAAACACCTGCCGCTGTCCGGAGTCCACGTTCGATGCCTCACCTACGCGCGGGGTGCTCGCAGAGTGTCGATCGTTCCCGGCTGGCGGCATGCTACCACGACGGAGGGCCGGCTGGCTGCCGTTGTTTCCAGAACGGTCACCCAGCATAGTCCTCTCAAAAGTCGCCCACATTTGCTCAAACTTCTGCTCCAGTTTTAGGTGGAGCGACTGATCCAACGCGTCCACTTTCTGCTCCATTCGCCGGAACGAGCGGTCCACGGCTCGGTCCACGGCGTCCATCGCTGCGACTCCTTCTCGCAGCTCTCCCTGTTTACCACCTTCGGGTGAGGCCTGACGGCGGTGGCGAGCGGAATTCTTAGGCATTTTCATAGGTCAGGGTTTTCGCAAACCCTAGTGACCCCACACCTGGCACCAATGTAACGATCTTCTGTCGTGGTTGTTGTTGGGCCACAGGCAGAGTTCGTCACGGAAAGCCGAGCGGAACTTTTGATTTGGTGTGGCTGCCGAGAACCCGGTCTGACCCACTCACTCGTCCAAGTCTACTCTTGGCCCCATGTGGAAAAAGGTGGTTCTTACTTAGTGGTTTTTATTGGTGATCAGGGACGCGTGTTTCTCCGGACACGTCCAAAAGAAGAAGAGGCGGAAATCAAGAGCGCTTAGAGAGACCAGGCCATCCTGGCTGTCAAAAGCTCTCAAATTTGCGTCTCAAAGGGATTTCGCGGTTTCCCGCGTTGCCAACGGTTACAAATATCGCGGATTATTCTAATCTAGCGGTTTTCGTTACACTATAAAAGAAAATCTCTGATATTTACAAAAAATTATTTGATTAACAAAAACAGTGCAGCTGAAGAATATCTCGTCACGTATATATTTAAAAGTTGTGCTTAGTGACAGCATTATGTATATCAGTCAAATGACAAATTCACAGCAATAGTGTGTCGCTTGTGGTATAGCACATCAAATACAATTCTTTATTTCTCTACTACCATATGCCCAACATAGGTTATATGTTGCGAATTAAAAGAAAAAAACCATAAATACAAAATAAGTCCGTACCAGATAGAAAAGTTCTGGCTACAATGGCTTGTGCGTGCAAAAAAGGCTATAGAGTTTCGTGTCCGTAAAATGGTAAAAGTCGAAGGCGACGCAGAGAGAACAGCCAAATGGAAAGTGGACGACAAAAAAAGCCTTGGTGTGTACTATTTTAAATATGAAATTGTCGCAGCTGAACTATATAAAAACGCAAAGTCCTTATATATAATTAAGGTGCCCACCCTTTTGACGACCCCTTTTTTTGGGTTGCTCTTAAATGATTCGCGAGGGAGTTATCCGAGCCTCAGTTGAAAGTCTATATAACATTTCTTATAGCTAGACATGTTGAACTGGGTATACATATCGTAATAAAATCCCTTGAAGCCAAATATAGTAAATAACAACAATGAACACATATGCGGTAATGTTCATGCCATTTTCATGCTTTTCTAAGATCCATAACGTAGTAACGCATATTAGCTCCAAATAAAACACTCAAAAAAAATCAGTTGAACAAGGCAAAACGGTTTTATAGTAGCAGAAGGTAGGCAAAATATGACTATTTGTGTATTTATTTATGTATTTAGGTATTTAATTTCCATCAAAAATAATAAAGCGATAAAATCATTCACCAGAGCTCTGGAGTTCCACAGACCAAAGCGCTTCCGTTGGGTTCCGCACCAGTTGGACAATTTTAAATATTTTCACCAGCAATTTCAAACTCCAGGCCTACTGTCACCCGCAGTATTTTCGCCAGCTCTTCTTTTACGCTACTCTACACGCTTGCTAAAACAAAAAGGCCAAGCTCGACCAATTCTTACATTCTCATCCACTAACTTCTTGAGCTTTGCCACGTTTTTTCGCTTTTTCTTTAAGCTTTTCTTCGAGCTTGCGGATTTCCCTTTCGCTTAGTTAAACTCCGTTACCAATACTAACAAAATATTCCCCTAACCTGACTTTTTCTCCTCAACTCCGTCATTCTGTAATTTTCCTCTTTCCGGGATAAAAGCTGTGACGCAGACTTCACTATGCACGTCCGACGGATAACAGATTAAAATGGGAACTGCGGACCCTGATTATCTTTTGTTCGGCCTATCGCTCTCTTCCTCTACCTCCCAGAAGGAATATGCACTGTATCAAGGGAGCAGAGCCAATCAAAACAGAGCTGCCGCAGCCCATTTTAGTAACTTTTTACGAATATGTATGCGACCTGATAACGCCGCCTTAAACGACCTGCGAGCGCTCCCAACTATTTCTTTAGCCCCCGCTCTCTTCTATTTTTCCTTACCATTAATTTGGATTCAGCGCTGGTGAACTGAGCTGGATTTTTTCCCTTAAGCATTTTCGCCTCTCTTCATCCTCTTTCTTACAGATTCCGATGTTGCCTCTCTCACTGTGAAAGCTACCCCCCGCGCCTTTCTACTTATACTTCTTACTTCAGTATGGGGAGCAACATGTAGCACCGGCGCCACCGCCTTTCTTGCCACCGACTATCTTGCCTGGCACGAGCGCTACAAACTGTCCCCTCCAGAACGCTAAGATTGAGGCTGTTAACTATTGCCTCAGGTCCTTAGCATGGTAACGTCCTATAAAATGTCCCTGCCGATCCTCTAAATCGAAGTAGACATTACCCGCCTTTTTCCGCACCCTGGCTTTAAGGAAAGACTATACACTTTACAAGATGCCTCACGACCATACCTTCGTTTTGCAATATGAAGCAAATTTTTTGATTCAAACGACAATGGTGCTCTCCCTGCTCTAAAAAAGTGGAGAGCGTAAAGATCTAACAACTTGATTTATGTAAGAGAAAGCCGCTGTCACTTCCCACATCCTGGGGTCTCGACCATCAGCGGCACCAGCGTGTCCACCCTCGAGCTGCGCTCCTGCTACCTTCTTCTGGGCGGCCCTCTCCTCGTCGAATCGGCGACACCTCTGAACACTACGTGGTCCACATCCTCAGCTATGCCAGATTCGCACTCCCGGCAACCATCCTCATCTTCATGGCCGAACCTCTTGAGGTAGCTACGAAAGCAGCCGTATCCGCTCAGCACCTGGTGCAGGTAAAACTCCACCTGGTCGTGCTTCTGCTCCATCCAGGCCTCTATGTTGGGGACCAGCCTGTGCGTCCATCGCCCTTTGAATGAGGCGTCCCACTTCGACTGCCAGCTCCCGTAGCTCCTTCTTCTAGCCGCCTTTTTTGCCTCGGCCTTAGTTCCGCCTCCCGGTCCTTCATGACCTCGCGGACCAGCTCCCTCAAAGGGGACCATGCCGGCTATCACCAGAACGGCGTCGTCCGAGACCGTACTGAATGCGCCTGCCCCCCTAACCGCGCACAGTCTGAATGTGGCCTCTACGCCCCGCATGTAGAACTTTGTCTCGGCTGCTTCCCCGCCTACACCGGCGCCGAATACAGAATCTGGGAAGTTGCGACGCTCGTCAGCAGTTTCCTGGTGATCTGCTTGGGGCTTCTAGAGTTGAGCAGTATGCGGTCGAGACTTTCTGCCGTCCCACTGGGTGAACTCCAGATGCTCCCGGAATGACAAGCGTGTGTCGATTAGGACGCCGACATATTTAATCGGCCTCTGCGATTTGATCTGATTTGATTTCGGACGTTTCCACCGCTTTCCTGCTCTAGATCAGGACTGCCTCTGTCTTGTGCGCCAGGGTGGCGCTCGCGAGCCATGCCTCTTTCGATCCGATCGCTTCGTTCGCCAAGTCCTCCGCTGCGGTGCGCTCCTTGGCGGTTACAATCACTACCAGGTCGTTAACGAACCCGACAACGGTCGTGCCACTGGACATCGGGAGTCGCAGAACCCCGTCGTACATGGTGTTCCCGAGCAGGGGTCCCAAAACAGAGCCCTGGGGGACTCCGGCTGAGACTTCGTATGCTCTGGAACCCACAGCTGATGCCACTGACGGCCCTGGCGCTTTCTTATGGCGCACGCTCCTTCCCAATCGGATCACCTCCTCTTATGAGACTTCACGTGCTCGGCTCCGGGTCACCGGAGCTCCACTCGGTAACAGCGCTCTCACGATGCTGTCCAACTTCTCGGGGTCCGATGGAGCTGTACTGCCAGCGGGCTGCAGTGGGTTCCTTCCTCAGGTACTCCGACAGAGCACAGGATCGCCTCGTGGTCGCTCCCGGTGTAGGCGTCGCTTACCTCCCATTTGGCAGAGTGGTAGATTGCTCTGCTAGTGAATGTGAGGTCGATGATAGAGGCGGCTTCTGGTCTGACAATCGTGTGCCGCCCCCATTCATTTAGGAGCACGTCGTCAGTCACGGCAAATGCCTCCTGCACCACGCGTTGGTCAAGACCGATCCTCACTCCAGGGACCAAGCATTGAAGTCGCGTCCGACTATGACATTTGCCCTTCCACGTAAATCGCAGCTTAGGTTCTTAAGGATCCTGCTGAACATCTCTAGCGATAGGCTAGGCGCCAGATAGCAGCTATAGATTTGATAGCCGTCGACTTCCGCCCTCACGAATTCATCTGCTGCCAGGACATGGGCATTTTCCGCTGGCCGTCTGCTTCCTCTCTCACCCTGTAGGGTTCGCTGATTATGGTCACATCCGCCCCTACCTCGCGCACCGTCTGCGTCAGCAGGTCCTGCGCAACAGTGATTTAGGTTGAGCTGGATCAACTGCATCCGGTTCTTTTCCTGCCCTGCTGGTGGTTTGCCTCTCCAGGGTCGGCTCCTCTGCCAGAGGTGCCCAGGTACCAGTACTGCAGACAGCAGCCTTGTGACCTGCTTCGGTACACTTGAATCAGCAACCGCTTTTGTCCACCAGGCTCTTAAGCCTGATGGTGATGTGCCCAAGTTCCAGGCATCTAAAACAGCGAGGGAAGCACTCGCGCTCCCGCACTCTACATCGGGTCCATCCTATGCAGACCTCGCCTCGCCACCTGACCTCCGACGCCATTGAGCTTGGCAGGCTGAGGACCGCCGTTTTAGTTTCCCCGTACCCGGTAAAGAGGCTTTGGATCCTCACTGCACCTTCGCTTACCTTGGATCGCCTCCGAGATGGGCTGCGCGGATCTCGCTTTCTGTCGTGATCGCGTCAAGGTCTCGCTGTAGCTTTTCCCCGGTGCCTCCACGATCTCCGCATCGGGGTGAGCTTTGCGGGTCTGCCTCTTTCTTCTGACCACGGTGCTCCACGAGTCCCCGCCGTTCACTGGCACGCGGTCAGGTGGTCTTATTAGTCCTATCGAGCTCCCTTTCCCGTGCTCTGGTGCCCGAGGCGTTGCTTGGGGAGCTCGTTGGACACTTCGGGATGCCCCTCGTCGGCGCTGCAGGACCTGTAGCCTGGGTCAGTTGGCTGGCTGACCCTTCGCCACGGCTCCGTCTGGACTGCCGGTTCTTCCTCCCTACGGCAGCCGTTTGTTACTCCAGGCTTGCCACCTGATGCGGTCTGAGAGCAATTAGCGCACAGCACTCTCCCTAGCGTCCGGCTTCTTAGACTCCTCTGGCCCATCGGCCGACAGCTCAATACAGGATTTGAGCTTTCGCATCTCGTGAATCATCCACTTCATGGCGATTTTGATGTGGCGCACCTGTTGCATCATGAACAAGGCTGTGGATCTCGTCCAGCAGCTTTCCGAGCCTAGATACACTCTCGGTACGCGTAAGCGTCCGCTGTTTGTCCTCCTCTTTTTCGGGCGGGGGCTCCTCCACGGCAGCTTTGCTCCTTTTAGGAAGCTTGCCCTAGGACCGCTCGCCGGGCTGGCCGGGTCTCTGCCCCTCTTGGCCGAGTCCGCGGGATGGCCGGTTTTACTTTTCGCCAGCGCCGGGGACGCTGTGAGGGGTGGGGATCGGTCCATCAAGCTGCTCTTCCTGAATGCAGCAGGATCTCTCTTGCCCCTTGCAATCTCCTGGCTTGGTGCAGTACCTACCGAGTGGGCCAAGTCAGCCACCGCAACGACAGGGTGTGTTGGAGTGTTAGGTAGGGCCTTCAGAATCCTCGCCCTAACCGTGGGGTTCCCCACTGGTGGATTTCCACTTTTGTAGCTGCCACCTGAAGTAATTTTGTTCTTCTCCGATATTCCGATTACATAGGTGCATTGTCGCCTAGTGCTAGGCTGCATTTTATACCTTCCGCCAGGTTTTTTGGCTGCCGGTCACTGTGGCACAGACGCAGACCAGGTAGCAGCCCTGATGTGTGTCAGACGCTATCTGGGTTTGGAACTGTGTGCAACTAATGCCAGCTGCCAGGCATGTTCTTCCGTCGTCCACTATGGCACAGACGCGGATCTCGCAGCCGCCCATTTTGGGGTTGGGGCGGAAAAAAGCGGCCAGTGCACTTTCGGGGTCCAACGTTGGCCAGGAGTTTCCACGTGACTGAGCTGGTGGGAGTTATACCGCTCCTTCTCGAACGCCAGAGCCATACTACCATCAGGCCCCCCAGAACAGTCTAGGGCTCGGGTTTCACCCAATTCTCAGTACCTCATGCCAAGGATCAAGAGTAGCAGCCCAAAAAGGTATGCTACATCCAGCATATGCGGGTTTCAGCCAATTCTCAGCACCTCATGCCAAGGATCTGGACGAGCAGCAGCCCAAAAAAGGTATGTTACATCCAGCATATGCGGAGAGCAGACGTGGAAGTCATATCACGAAGCTTTCTTCAGCGCGAGCAAGTGGTCTCGCACAGCGCCATACCTCGCCGGTCTAGTAGCCCGAAGCCACCTGCGGCGGCGGGGGGTTGCCAGACCGGTGTGGTTCACAGACGCCCGTCAACACTAGTCGCAGCTGATCTCGCCAAGCAGCTGACGTGACTGCCAAATGCATTGCGGGGACAGCTCACATTTCACCGCGGGAGAAGTGACTCGAAAAAAGAGGACACAACAAGGTATGACGATCTTCGGGGGAAATGCTCTTACCACTCTTTCCGCCAACCTAGATTTCTGGAATCTATAATCTTTGTACTTGTTTGTATTTGTTCTTTTTTTTTCTTTTTATAAGTAATGCACGATATATAAATACTTAATG